>NC_066553.1:670455-730455 GCF_024679095.1 Eriocheir sinensis
CCCTTATCTCTTTACTCCTCCTCCTATGTCCACTACCCATTATCTCTTCTCTGTTCATTGCTTGCTTCTATCTATCAATCTACCTTCCTGTCTATCTATTCTCTCTACCTTCCTATCTACCTATCTTTTTGGTTGCCTCTCCCTCTCTTCCCTCATGGCCACCTCCTCTTCTGTCCCTTCCTCCTCTGCTCACTCTATTTCTTCTCTATTGTCCACTCCCAGCTTCTCGTTCCTATGTTATTCCTTTCTTACTTATCTTCTTCTGTACCCTCCCTCCCTCCATTATCCTTATCCAACCTTCCCCGCAGTAAATACAAGGCATTAAGCGGAGGGAATCAAACTGTTTTTCTATTGGTCTGTATCTGACTCTGTGTGTGTCAATATATCGGTCTATCTCTTTTTTTACCCATTCATCTATTTAACTGTATGCCTGTCTATCTGTGTTTCTATATATCTAATTACCTCGTGTGTATGTTTTTTTTTTTATATCCTTCTCCAATATATATTTTCTTTTCTTTTTACTTACTCCAAATCTTCCTTTCTTTCCCTCTGCTCTTTACTTTTTCTTTCTCTTCTTCCTATTTTCTCCATTTCTTTATTACTTTCTCGTACTTTTTTCTTACAATCTTCCCCTATCTGCCAGTCTATCTGTCTCTTCATGTCTACCTCAATTCTCACCAGGATCTAGGCGCGCCATTCCATTCGTGTGTTGTCTCGTCTGGACACAGTGACTCAGAAAGGCGGTTCATCTTTGTCATTTGTAGAGTCAAGTCAAAGGGGAATCGAATGAGAATTTGAAGTAACTAATAAGGGTCATATTCCTTTCGGAGCCCAAACACACATATTTGACAAGACTTTCATAGGAGTTTTGGGCATTTGTAGGTTATTCCAAGACTCTCCTGGTAGTTTGGTCATTCTTTTGTGGCATGAACCTACAGAAACACTCACTAGAACGTGACTGATCTTTTCGGCCTTTGGGTATACTGGATGTGAGAGGCGGAGGCGTCATGTTGGGTCGCCAAAGCTGTGATTCCACTGAGTGATGGAGAGATGATGGATAACACGCAAAGTAAACAATACAGAAAATAATATAAGTTGTTTATTGTAGTGGTTGCGGTACTTTGATGACTGTTTCAGCATGGACTCCTATCTTTCATCCTTTAGTACAAGACAAGAAACACCTCAGGACACACACACACACACACACACACACACACACACACACGCGCGCACACACACACACACAGTACGGAAGAAATCTTACTTTCCTTGCCTCTCAGGAAATTGCTAAAAACAAGACACAAAAAATAAGAAAAATAACAGCAAGATCAGCATCATGACCTTCCGAAGAATTTATTAAAGGCGTTTTTGAAGAAATTGAGGAAGCCCCGGTTGCGGGAGTCCACTCCGTCCGTCACCTTCCTGTTGGAGTACGCCTCGTCCGTCACCATCGTGTTGGAGTACGCCTCGTCCGTCACCTTCGTGGAGTCCACTTCGTGGTTCAAAGCGAGCGACACGTCAAACGAAACGGCCTCCCTCGTGTAGTTCTCCCCGTAGGTCTGCTTGAGGAACTCGGCGATCTTGATCACTCTGTCCCTCCTCAGGTTGTCGTCAAACATCTCCATGAGCGACAACTCGTCCTGGATCGCCTTCGTGCCCGAGCTCCCCCTCCCCCGCAGGAGCAGAATGGTGTGAAGCTGCTGCTGCAGGTCATTGAAGGGCCTCCAAGTATTGTCCGTTCTGCTGGTCTCACTTGCGCCGAATAAATTACCGATAAATCTGCGTTGCCGGGATTTTTTGGGCGAGCCGTCACAGTCTCCCTCGCGGCCGCACGGTTGCTGAGGCGAGTCGTCGTCGTGCAGGTCCCCGTCCACGGATCCAAGCTCGGCAAGGAGGGTGTCGAAGTTTTTGCCCTTGAGGTCGTGATGGGCGTCCAGCCGATCGGTGATGGCACTCAAGTTGAGTCCGGTGGAGCCGCGGGACCCGTTGAGCAGGCCGTCCAGAAGGTCAAGCTTGGCCCCGAGGGCGGCATCATCGCCTCCCTCGCCGGCCATATTCAGGTACTGTTCGCCAAGTTCCGCGTACGCGTCCCCAACGGTGGCCCTCATCGCCGGGTCAGGCACCAGACACTGCAGAGCCTTCTCGAAGGTGCAGCCGCCGCACGGATCGCCGCCGCTGGGGGCACTAGGCTTGGGGTAGGCCGCCGCCAGGGACGCGGCCAGCAGCAGCGGCAGTAGAGAAGACAGCAGCCGCGGCGGGAACATGGTGGTGGCGGTGCGGTTGAGAGTGGGAGTGAGGCTCAGCGTGGCGACGGGCCATTATATAGGACACGAGGGCCACAGGAGGGGAGGAGCTGAGGGGCTATTACTGCTAATGAGCGGCTGACCTCGTGTTAATGGTGAATGTGTGTATGTATTACGTGTACGTAGGCTGTGTGCATGTATGTATGTGTTTGAGCGTGAGCGCGTATCAGTATGTTTACATAATACAGGCACACACACACACACACACGACGCTCAGTAGCAGCACTAGGGAAAGCAGTGGGGTGCACGGCGTGGGAGTCTGGTGCGGCTGACGGAGTGATGGTGTTGTGTCACCGGGCGTTGCAGACTGCTGAACCTCGCAGTGTTCTTATTGGTTGTTTAAGTTAATTTACTAAGTAATGAAATGTTCTCGATGAATCAAAGGACAAAGTGTTTTGCCAGCGTGCGGCACGCGGCCCGTGACGCGGTGCACCGTTACTGAAGGAGGGTGCGGGCGGGCACGTTCAGGGACTGGCCACATCTGCGTCCTGCCAACCCACACTTCACTGCCACGATGGAAACGTGACGCATACACGCACAAAAAAGCAAGATGACACCCTCCAGTGGGCGAGGCCACCGACACCCTCCCGGCAGCCTGGCGACAACCACGGCCCTTCCTGAAGCCGAGGCGAGGAGCGGGACCTGTTCTGCCGTCCCCGATGGCCCCGCTCATATTTTCTTCTTTTTCTTTTAGCTTATCTGTTGGCCAACGGATTGGAGAAATCTGTCTTATCAGGAAAAAATCATCTGAAGACTGTCTGGCTGACTGATAGATACTGAACAAGGGAAAAAGTAGCGAGAATCAGAATAATGTATTTCCATTTTCTTTACGATCAGGGTCATTAATTTAATGAAAACATACACAAGACATCCATATATTATTTTATTTTCTTTAGAACAATATACAAACACTTGTCACCGGGACGCTTCCCAGCCAGTCCTCAGAACGGGGGATTTGGACGTGTTCGCGGCGCGGTGCGGGGAGGCGGCGGCCAAGTTTATTTTGCTTTTTCCTTAAAAAAGGTCCTTCCACTCATACCCGGAACAGTAATGAAACAGCTGGAAATCTTCCCTTATAGAAATAAAATAAACAAAATACTGACGACCCTAACAGAACAGTTATTGATTTAATAAGTCTGCGTCACAGGATCTAAGTTGCCGATGATGACGATGACGATGGACATGAACATCAGCCCGATGACCAAGGCGATGTCCACATCCCTTGCGTTTGTGAAGTTCCTCTTGGCTCTGCTGCGGGCTGCGGGCTCCTGCCGGTGCCTCGTGTCCCTCAACTGACGAGACAGGTCCCTAAGGGCATCGTCCACGCCCACGACCACCTTGTCCAGGTTAGCATCAACTTTTCCTCTTATCCGCTGGAGGACCTCCGCCACGATGGCTTTCTTCGGGAAGTTCAGCAGCTGCTGCAGGGCCTGCCTCAGCTCGGCGAGGACTTCAGTGTTGTGGGCCTGCAGCCGTGCGTGCGCCTTCCAGTCACTCCACTCCCTAAGGAGACTGGTGACCTCTGCAGCAGTGTCCTTGTTGAATATCTCCTGCGGGGCTGCGGGGGTGAGAGGGGCTTGGATGGAGCAGGGGGGAGCTGGCTTGGAGCTGTTAGGGACTGGTATGGGGTTGCAAGGGGCTATTGGGTGGCTTGAACGGGCTAGTGTGGGACTGCGAGCCTGCCGCTGGCGTGCCTGCATCTCGCCGCGCCACATATACTCCCACACCAGCTTGACGGCCTCTGCCAAAGAGTCATTGTCATCCGAGCTGTCTGGTGCGGCGCCGGGGCTACGATGGGCTGACAGGGGCTTGAGAGAGGACATATCAAGGATGGGAGGTGGCGGGGGGCTGCCATCCTCTGCGTTGTGGAACCTATCCTGATTTGAGCGCCAAATGAATTTCCACACCATCACGATGAACTTTGCCGCCAAGTCATCGTCGGACATGCCCTCCGGGGCAGCGCCGGGGCTGGGGGGAACTGGCACAGGGCTGGCAAGCTCTGTGCTGCGGGGATGGTGCCGCTGTGCCTCAGATGCGCGCAAAAGTAACTTCCACACCGCCCTCAGGAACTCAACTGCAATCTCGACGTCCGCGGGACTGGGGGTGGGAGGGGCCGGCATGGGGATGGCGTTGTCTCGTGTAGGGGCCGGCACGTTGTCTCGTGGAGAGGGAGGCATGGGGATGGCGTTGTGTCGGGTAGGGACCGGCACGTTGTCTCGTGGAGAGGGAGGCATGGGGATGGCGTTGTGTCGGGTAGGGACCGGCACGTTGTCTCGTGGAGAGGGAGGCATGGGGATGGCGTTGTGTCGGGTAGGGACCGGCACGTTGCCTCGTGGAGAGGGAGGCATGGGGATGGCGTTGTGTCGGGTAGGGACCGGCACGTTGCCTCGTGGAGAGGGAGGCATGGGGATGGCGTTGTCTCGTGGAAAGGGAGGCATGGGGAAGGCGTTGTGTCCTGGGTGTGAAGGGTGGTGCTGCGGGGCCATCGGAACGGCGAGCCCTGGCGCAGGGGCCCCAAACAGGAACACGGCAAGCACCGGCAACAGCTGCAGCAGGAGACCCATGACGGGAGCAGACTCGGTGAAGAACTGAGACTGACGGCGCCCTTAGAAGCTGCGTCATTATATAGGTGGCTGTCTGACAGCCAAGGCATTGGCTGATCCTGTAATTGGAATACGCCTTGAACCCTATTTACGGTAATTAACATTAAAGCAGCGGCGCCTCCAGATCCACCACACGCGTCTCACCCCTCCCTCACTCCCGCCCCTCGCCGCACCTCACTCCACACCTGCCCCCCACCACCACACGCCCGCCTTTCCCAAACTTCCGCCCCGCCCGACGTTCGCCACACACACACACACACACACACACACACACACACTGTATCATGTTAGGCCAGTTTGTGTGTCTTACGAAACGGATACAATACACATAATTCGCCTAGCCCGGTACAGGTGTTCGGCCAGGTGTCGGGAGGGACGCCAAGCTGATCTGTTCGTCACCTTCCTCCCTCACCCGCCCTTCCCCTCCCCTCACCCGCTCCTTCACCTCACCCGCCCCTTCCCTAACCTCACACACTCTTGCTCGTCTTCCCTCACCTCTCCTTCTCCCTCGCCGCGGCCCGGGTACTCTCGTTCGCCGTTCCCACTCTGTCCTTCACACTCCTACCACGCCCAAGCCTTTCACTATTATAAAGGAATATTATAATGCAAGTAATAGACCTCAATAATAATGATAATAATAATAATAATAATGATATAAATCCCCTCCTTTGACACCTTCATCCCTTTACGCTCCCCCCCCCCTACCCCCGTCCTCCTCCCAAACCAACGCAAATCCCTCTCACACGCCTTCATATCAAGAGCCCCGGAATGATGATATGAGGAAGGGCAAGGGCGGAAGAGCGGCCCCCCCCCCCTCACCGCCCCCCCTCTCGCCGCTGGGTACACAGGCCGCCGGGTTCTCAAAGGGCGCGGTCAAGATGGAAGGAGATACAGCCTCTTGAGGGTCGCCCGTTATCTGTTCCTCTTAGTCTTCCTCCAAACGGTGCAATCCACTCCTCTTGCTGATGGCTTGCGTCTCGGGTTTTCTCCTCCTCCTCCTCCTCCTCCTCCTCCTCCTCTTCTTCTTACTCTTCCTCCTCTTACTACAACTGCTCTTCCTCTTATCTGTCCTGTATCCTGCTTTTTTTCTGTTACTTTTCTCATTTTTCCTCTTTGTTCCTCTTGTTTCTCCTCCTTGCGTCTCGGGTTTTCTCCTCCTCCTCCTCTTCTTCTTCCTCTTCCTCCTCTTCCTCTTATCTGTCCTGTATCCTGTTTTCTTTCTGTTACTGTTCTCATTTTTCCTTTTTCCTCTTTGTTCCTCTTCTCTTTCTCCTCTTCCTTTATTTTTTTACTTTCCGTTCCTCTTCTCCCTCTCTTCCTCTTCCTGTGTTGTTTTTCCTTTCTGCTCTTCTTCTGTTTCCTCTCCTACTCTCTGTTCTTCTTCTCTTTATCTTCTTCCCTTTTTCCTCGTCTTCTATTTCCTTTCTTTTTTTATTCTCTTCTCTATATCCTCTTCCTTTTCTGCTACTTTCTCCCTTTTCTTTTTTCTTCTCTACTGCTATTCTCTTTCTCCTCCTTTTCTTTCTTTATTCTCTTTCCTTTCTGCTTCTCTTCTGCTATTCCTCTTCCTCTTCCTATTCTCTGTTCTTTATGCTACGTTCCATTTTTTCTTCATCTCTGCTCCTTTTCTCCTTCTCCTCCTTTCCCTCTTCTTATAGCCTTGTTCTTTCTCTGCTCCTCTTCCTCCTTTTCATATATTCTCTTTTCTCTTTCCCCTTTTCGTGCGTTTCCTTCTCCTCTTCGTCTTTCCTCTCCCTCCTTCTTGTCTTTGTATGTTTCTCTATCTTTTCTCTTCCTCCTCCTCCTCCTCTTGTTCATCTTGTTCTTCCTCCTCCTTCTCTTTCTGTTTCACATTTCTGTTTTACTTCTTTCAATTCTCTCTCTCTCTCTCTCTCTCTCTCTCTCTCTCTCTCTCTCTCTCTCTCTCTCTCTCTCTCTCTCTCTCTCTCTCTCTCTCTCTCTCTCTCTCTCTCTCTCTCTCTCTCTCTCCGGCTTCAACACTTCCTTTCTCCTCTCTTCGTCTGCCTCAGTGGAGGGAAGTGATCGCTTGTCTACAATTGGATCTAACCAGGGCGCTTCAATCGCTTGGATAGATCTCCTTTCTTCCCTCCTTTCCTCCTTCCTTCCTCCCATTCCTCTCGTCTCTCCCCCCTACCCCCCATACCCTCCTCTTCAAGATACACTCCCTTAACCCGACCCTTCCTTCGCTTCCTTCTCTCCTTTCTTTCCTCACACTTTTCTCTTCTTCCTCCCCCTCCTTCTCCTCTCCATGGTACACCCCCTTAACCCGACCCTTCCTTCCTTCCTATCCTTCCATCACCTGTTCTTTTCTTATCAATGAGTTCATCTAATATGTTCTTCGAGGTATCTATCGTATTGGCACTTGCATCATAACTGCTAAGCCTGTTGTTGTTGTTGTTGTTATTAGTTGACCTTGATTATCTTTATTTCTCCAACTTTCCTTTCTCATAAATCGTTCTCGAATTTATTTTCATCTCTCTCATTCTCTCATTCCTTTATCAAAATTTTTATTTCTCCAACTTTCCTTTCTCATAAACTGCTCTGCGCATTTCTTTTCGTCTTTCTCTTACTCTCATTTCCTCCACACCCTCTTTCAACGTTTCCTCTCTCCCTCTCTCCCTTCCTCCTCCGTTTATCAGCCCTTCACCACGCCCTTCACCCATCCCTTCTTCCCTCTGTCAGGTTGCTGCTCTCCCTTCCTACTTTCCCCTCCCCTAATTCCTCCCTGTTTCCTCCTTTCATTCTAACGTTTCCCTCTCTCCCTTTTTCTCTCTCCTCCCTTAATGCGTTCTTTCCCTCTCTATCATCAGCTTATTGGCCACTCCCTCAGTTCCTTAATCCTTATCTTCCACTTCCTCTCATCCATTCGCTTATCCCTTCATTAGTTTGATTGGCTTAACGTTTTCCTCCTCCTCCTCTTTCTTCTCTTCCTCCTTCTATTATTGCTCCTCCTCTTCCTTTTCCTAATAATTTTCCTCCTCTTCCTCCTCCTCTTAGTTTTCTCATTCATTCCATCTCCTCCCTTTCAACTTCCTCCCTCCTCCACATCTTTCTCCTCCTATTTCACTTCCATTTTTCTTCCTCCTTCGTTTCCCATTTCATTTATTTTATCTCCATTTACTCTTTTCCATGCTCTCTTTTTCTCCATTTTCTTTTATTCTTCTGCCTCCTCCTCCTTCTCAAACCGTCCTCCCTATCTTTATTTTTCTTCGCTTTCTTTCTCTTCTTCGCCCTTTCCTTGTCTTCTATTTGATTTCCGTTCTTCTTCTTCAAAAGCTAAACTCAATTATCTCTATTTGTCCGGTTTTTCTTTTCTTAAATTGTCCTCTTCGTCTTATTTCTTCTCGTCTTCGTCTTACTCTTCTCTCTCTTTTTTTAGGAGCTATTTTACTTTACAGACTCTATCCTTCCTCCTCCTCCTCCTCCTTCTCCTCCTCCTCCCCTTCCTCATTGCTTTTCATCTTTCCACAAAAAATTGAACCCATCACGGAAATGACGAATAGAAAAATAAGTAGGAATATGCTCTCTCTCTCTCTCTCTCTCTCTCTCTCTCTCTCTCTCTCTCTCTCTCTCTCTCTCTCTCTCTCTCTCTCTCTCTCTCTCTCTCTCTCTCTCTCACACACACACACACAAGACCTGAACAAACAAGAAAAATCTCCCTACAATTTACTAATAAAGGAAGGAGGCTCTGCTAATTATCGCCCCGCCGCTAAGTACCTCATCACCCTCCCCGCGGGTCTGTTGGGCCGCCCCTTGGGGAAGCCCTGAGGAGGTGCGGCGTGTGGCCCAACGTGCGGGGCGGGGACACCTGGCTGGGACACGCGGGGATAATTATTGGGGATGGTAGAGGCGTGGAAGGGATGGTGGTGGTGGGTGAGGGAGGGATATGGTGGGGGTGGGTGGGAGAGGGGTGGGTTGAGGTCATGTTGATGTGATGGAGAAATAAAGAATATCAGGAAAAGAGTAACGGAGAAAAACTAACTGAGTAGAAAAAGAACAGGAAAGAGTAGAAGGAAGAGTAGAAAAAAAGAGAAACGGAAAAATCTACTTCCGGTTGGATTAATTATAGAGAATATCAGGAAAAGAGTAACGGAAAATAAGCTAATTGGGAAGGAGAAGAACGTGAAAAGTAGACAGGAAAGAGTAGAAGGAAGAGTAGAAAAAGAAGAGAAACGGAAAAATCTACTTCAGCTTGGATTAATTATAAAGAATGTCAGGAAAAGTAACGGAGAAAAATTAATTGAGTAGAAGAAGAACGTGAAAAGTAGACAGGAAAGAGTAGAAGGAAGAGTAGAAAAAAAAGAGAAACGAAAAAATCTACTTCCGCTTGGATTAAACAAAAAATCCGACTTAAAACTGCATCGGTTACTAGAAAAAAATTAAAGAAATATTAGAAAAAGCATTAGGTATTTTTATAGTCGTGAAGGAATCAACATCTACAACGGAAATTATATGATAGAAAAACGGCTCCGGAGAACACTGAGATACCACTGATTATGGCTACAGAGAGAACCAGACAAAACTCCATTAGGAAAAGGCCCCCTCTTCTTCTAATCAGAGTAGGATTTTTAAGGTATTGAATCTGAAGACAAAATATGATAACAGTTTCTTTTAGGGGGTAAAAAAAAAAAGCTCAGGTGAAGAAAGTATTATAATTTTATGTCTTCAGATTCAATACCTTAAAAATCCTACTCTAATTAGATGATAAATATAATGTAAGTATTCTAATAACCACTGTAATCATAAAAAAACAAAATATATATAATGATCTTCGACTGTGCTGGTTGACTTCACATGATCATTGTTTTGTTCAAGTAATTCTCCACACACACACACACACACACACACACACACACACACACACACACACTAGATAATTCGTCACGCAATCCAATACTTATTAATGCATTTGCGTTTTGTTATTATTATTATTCTCTCTCTCTCTCTCTCTCTCTCTCTCTCTCTCTCTCTCTCTCTCTCTGCCTGTCTGTCTGTTTGTCTGAATTATTATTATTATTATTATTATTATTATTATTATTATTATTATTATTATTATTATTATTATTATTATTATTATCATTATTATTATTATCATTATTATTACCATTATTAAACAACGATACAGACCCAAACAAAGTCCCCTTGATGATCAGACTTGGAATTTAATAATGAAGAGAGACCGTGACAGCAAATTAAGGAAAAGAATGAAGAAAAAGATAATGTAATAAATCAATCGTATAAAAGTTATTAGCTCTATGAACTACCACGGCGCGTTTGCTTCAGTGAATATGAGCGGCAGGTTTTAAATAACGGGAAATATCGGTTTAGATCCCACTAACGAGAATGTGATAGAGAGGCGAGATTTTCTTTTCGAGGCCACCAGACCGGAAGATATTGTATTAACTTTCTTTCCTATAATGTTATGTAAGAGTCTTGTGTGTGGGAAGGAGGGATACTATTATTATTATTATTATTTTTTTTTTACAGCAGAGGAGACAGTGCAAGGGCGTAAATAAAAGAAAACAATAATGAAAAAAAGCCCGCTACTTATTACTCGCAGAGCATTTTAATCTCCCTCTTCCTCCTCTTTCTATTATGTGTTGCAAGGATGGATAACTATAATAAAATGTAATATATTTTCTTCCTTTTCCCCCTCCTCCTCCTCCTCCTCTGACTCTTTCTTAGTGATGCAAGATGGATAATAATGATATTGAATAGTACGGTTTTCTCCTCCATTTCCTTCTCGTTTTCCTGTTATTTTGTGTGTTGAAAATATGAATATAAATAATAATAATCGATACAGTTTCTTCTTCCTCTTTTTTTCCTCTTCCTCTTATTTTTCTGTGTTGCAAGGATAGACGATGATAGGTAATAGATTCTTAATTCACCGTCATCATCACCATCATCATCATTATCGTCTGAGAAAAAGTAAAATTATTTCTTGACCTCGTGTGTGTGTGTGTGTGTGTGTGTGTGTGTGTGTGTGTGTGTGTGTGTGTGTGTGTGTGTGTGTGTGTGTGTGTGTGTGTGTGTCCTTTCTGTTTCCTCCCTTCCTCTCTCTCTCCCTCCCTCCCTCCCTCCATCTCCTCCTCCTCCTCCGTCCATTAATTCTTGCCCTAACAACGCCTTCCTTCCCTCCTGTTTTATTTCTGTTTTCTTTCTTTTCTTTTCCTATATTTCTTCCTTCCTTTGCTATTTATCCTTTTTTATGCTGTTTCCTCCTCTGCTGCCCAAGGTTCTTTTATTATTTCTCTATTGTCCTTTTTAACTCCTTTGTTCATTGCGTTTTTATTGCTTTAATCATTATCTAACTTTTTCTTCCATTTTATTTTCCATTTTCCATTTTTTTTATTTCTTTTTAGTCACCTTCAACATTTTTATTTCATCTATTTCCTCTCGCTTATTCTTTTCTCATTATTTCTCTTTCCTTCCTTCCTTTCTTTCTTCTTTCCTTCCTTTCTTTTCCTTCCTTATCACCAACAACGTTATTCTCTTTCTTCTTTCTCGTCAATATCATTTTCTTTTCTTTCCTCTTCCTTCTTGCTTTCCTATTCCCTTCCTTTTCATTCTTCTATACCTCAATTTTTCATCACCCATTATTCTTCCTCATATCCTCCTCCTCCTCCTCCTTCTCCTCTCTTACATTCCGTAACTTCTCCTCTTTCATACGCATTTTCCTTCTTTCCTTCTTCAAAGTTTGTCTTCTATCGCAAATTCTTTTCTACTTTTTTTTTTTTTATTTAAGTTTCCCACATTCTCTCTTTCCTTGTTTCCTATCCATTTTCCTTATACTCATTCCATTCCGTATCTTCCACTCTTTCCTACGCATTTTCCTTCTTTCCTTCTATTTTGTCTTCCATCTCTATTTCTCTCCTATTCTTCTTCTTTTTATTTACGTTTCTCCCATTTTCTCTTTCCTTATTTCCTACCCATTTTCCTTCTTACTTACTCGTTCCATTTTCTTCTTCGTCTTTTAGCTCTAACTTCTCTCTTCTTCCTTCCTTTCTTATCTTATCTTTTCTCTTTCCTTCCTTTTCTCCTTCCCATTCCCTTCAACCTTTCCTTCCTCAATTTTCTTCTTATATAATTAACTTCCCATCCATTACCCATTACCACACACACACACACACACACACACACACACACACACACACACACACACACAGCTTGGACGGTAATCACACTAAAGGGAGGAAAGTGGAGGCTATTTTAAGAGGAAGAGGAAGAGGAGGAGGAGGAGGAGGAGGAGGAGGAGGAGGAGTCTACATGAGCGTTTTAAGTCCCTGGAGGTTCTTAATACACAAACTCGAGGAAGAGGAGGAGGAAGAGGAGGAGGAGAAGGAAGAGGAAGAGAAGGAGGAAGAGGAGGAGAAAGTAAATGTGGAAGAAGGGAGGAGGTAGGGATTAAGGAAGAGGATGAGGAGGAGGAAGAAAGGAGTTGTGGGCGGAAGAGGAGAAGGAGGAGGATTAAGAGAAGGAGGAGGAGGAGGAAAATGAGGAAGAGGAAGAGGAGGAGAAAGAGGAGGAGAACCAGCATTGTATTCTTAGGGGAGACTTTTGCTTAACCGGAAGTGGAGGAGAGGAACAAAAACAAGAGGAAGAAGAAATAAAGAAAAAGAAAGAAGAAAACAGAAAAGGAAGAAAACAATAATTAGGAGAGGAAGAAAAGGAGGAGGAGGAGGCGGAGGAAGAAAATGAGGAAAGAAAAATTGAGACAGAAAAAGATGAAGCAGAAAAAAGAAGAAAAATGAAATAAAACGAAGAAATTGTAAAGAAAAAAAAATTAATAGAAGAGAAAGAGGAATTAGAGGAGGAGGAGGAGGAGTGGCGAGAGCGAGAGCGAGAGAGAGAGAGGTGAGGAGGAGGATGTGGTAGGATGCCGGAGTCTTTTGTTGAGGGAAGGCGCGGCGGACTAAGACCCACAAGGTTAATTAAATCATAAAAAGAGCAGGAGGAGGAGGAGGAGGAGGAGGAGGAGGAGGAGGAGGGGGAGGAAACATGGAAATGCGGGCAACAGAAAGTCTATTGGCTCATTACGAGGTTGCCCGCTTTGTTGATTTAATCTGCTCGACAGCCACTTGGGGCTTGAATAGAAGATAAGAACATAAGAACATAAGAAATAGGACGATAAGATGATAGACAGATGGATAGAAAGAGATAGAGAGATAGACAGATAGACACAATATTCAGTTTACTCCTGGCGCAGCGAAATGACGGTCGATTTGAAGGAGTTGATGGTATTCGGTTTGAAAAGAAACTCCTTCCAATGTCTGTGTTACATCGACTCGACTGAATGAGAGAAGGAGGAGGAGGAGGAGGAGGAAGAAGAAAGGATGAAGTGGTTTGGGAGAGTGGAAAAGAAGATAAATGACAATAATAGAATAACGAAGGAAGGAAAGAGGAAAGACAGGAAAGAGGAAGAAGGAGAAGAAGAAAGAGCGAATGGAAGGATGGAGGAGGAAGAGGAAGAGAAGGAGGAAGACGGAAGAAGGAAGTGGTCGAAGAAGGAAACGAGATAAAAGTGAATTAGAAAGAGTGGCAGATAAGATAAATGAAAAGAATAAAAAAGAATTAAGGAAGAGGAAAGATACGACTGATGGAGGAGGAGGAGGAGGAGGAGGAGGAGGAAGAAGAAAGTGATGAAAGAATGAAGAGAAGTAAAGGCAAATTTAAAAGTAAAAAAATAAATGAAGATAATAATAAAAAAAAATAGGAAAGAAGAAGAGGAGGAGGAGGAGGAAGAGGAGGAGGAAGGAAGGAAATGATGGAAGAATTAATGTAACGAAAAGTGAATGAAAAAAAAAGAAAAAAAGAGATATGAGAAAAGGAGGAGGAGGAGGAGGAGGAGGAGGAGGAGGAGGAGGAGGAGGAGGAGGAGGAGGAGGATAAGGTAACCCATTCATCACAGTTGCTTTAATCTCCTCTTTGTTCTTCCTTCTTTTTATCAACGTTTTCTTCTTCTTCTTCTTCCTTTCTATTCCTTCTCTTCCTTTCTCTTTCTCTTAATCTTAAAGTTTTTCTCCATTAGTTAATTATTTTTACTTTTACGGTTTTTTTTATTCATTTTCTGCTCTCTCTCTCTCTCTCTCTCTCTCTCTCTCTCTCTCTCTCTCTCTCTCTCTCTCTCTCTGTGTCTTTCTGGGTATATATTATATATTTATATCTGTTTTGTTTGTTTTTATCTTGTTCTCTTATTATAATCGTCGTTCTTTATCTTATCTATCTATTTATCTATCTATCTATCTATCTGTCTATCACCTCTATCTCTATCTATCCATCTGTCTATCATTTTATCTTCCTACCTTTCTTTTATTTTTTTTTTTTTTTTCCCTTTCATTTTCATTCCTCATTTTTTCTTTTTTTTTTTTTTTCTGAAACTTTCTGTTGTTTTTTTCTCTTTCTGTTTCTCATTCCAGTTGTGTGTGTGTAAGCTGTCTATCTGTGTGTGTGTGTGTGTGTGTGTGTGTGTGTGTGTGTGTGTGTGTGTGTGTGTGTGTGTGTGTGTGTGTGTGTGTGTGTGTGTGTGTGTGTGTGTGTGTGTGTGTGTGTGTCTGTCTGTCTGTCTGTCTGTCTGTCTCTCTCTCTCTCTCTCTCTCTCTCTCTCTCTCTCTCTCTCTCTCTCTCTCTCTCTCTCTCACGGCGCAAAAGAAAGGGAAAAATATTTACGTTGCTCTGATTAAATACTGCTACTCTTCCTCCTGCTCCTCCTCTTCCTCTTCCTCTTCCTCCTCCTCCTCCTCCTCTTTGTCATTCTCCTCCTCCTCCTTCTTCATTCTATTGCCTCACTTCTTCCTCTTTCTCCTTTCCTCTTCTTCTTTTTCCTACTGTTCCTTGTTCTCCTTTTTATTCTCCTCCCCCCCTCCTCCTCCTCCTCCTCCTCCTCCTCCTCCTCCTCCTCCTCCTCCTCCTCCTCCTCCTCCTCCTCCTTCTTCTTCTTGGTCAATTGTTTCACTTCTTCCTTTTCTTCCTCTTCTCCATTTTCTCTTCCTCCTCCTCCTCCTCCTCCTCCTCCTCCTCCTCCTCCTCCTTCTTCTTGGTCAATTGTTTCACTTCTTCCTTTTCTTCCTCCTTTTCATTTTCTCTTCTTCCTCTTCCTCCTCCGTCTCCTCCTCCTCCTCTTCTTTCTCTTACTTCTTCGTCAATTGTTTCACTTCTTCCTTTTCTTCCTCCTTTTCATTTTCTCTTCTTCCTCATCCGTCTCCTCCTCCTAGTTCTCCTTCGTTCTACTGCTTCTCTTAATCCTCCTCCTCCTCCTCCTGAAGACAGACGGCGCCGCTAATGAAGCAGCACCGGCAAGGTAGTCAAGGTAACCTGCTGGTCCAATTACCTCAAGCTGATGTTAATGACCCTTTGTTCCTCCTCCTCCTCCTCCTCCTCCTCCTCCTCCTCCTCCTCCTCCTCCTCTTTTTCTTCTTCTCGTCTTCCTAATATTCCTTCTCCTCGTTATCCTTCTCCTCCTCCTCCTCCTCCTCCTCCTCCTCCTCCTCCTCCTCCTCCTCCTCCTCCTCTTGTTCTTCTTATAGTATTACTAATTTTCTTTCTCCTCGTTATCCTCCTCCTCCTCCTCCTCCTCCTCCTCCTCCTCCTCCTCCTCCTCCTCCTCCTCCTCCTCTTTTTCTTCTTCTCGTCTTCCTAATATTCCTTCTTCTTCTCGTTATCCTTCTCCTCCTCCTCCTCCTCTTTTTCTTCTTCTCGTCTTCCTAATATTCCTTCTCCTCGTTATCCTTCTCCTCCTCCTCCTCCTCCTCCTCTTTTTCTTCTTCTCGTCTTCCTAATATTCCTTCTTCTTCTCGTTATCCTTTTCCTCCTCCTCCTCTGCGTTCTCTACTTGGTTCTTCTTCCTCCTCCTCCTCCTCCTCCTCCTCCTCCTCCTTTTCTTCTTCTTCTCGTCTTCCTAATATTCCTTCTTCTCCTCGTTATCCTTCTCCTCCTCCTCCTCTGCGTTCTCTACTTGGTTCTTCTTCCTCCTCCTCCTCCTCCTCCTCCTCCTCCTCCTCCTCCTACTCCTCTTCTTCTTCTTCTCGTCTTCCTAATATTCCTTCTCCTCGTTATCCTTTTCCTCCTCTGCGTTCTATTCTTGGTTCTTCCTCTTCCTCCTCCTCCTGTTTGTTTTCCTCCTCCTTCTCCTCCTCTTTCATTTTCGTTATTGTGGTTATCTTCTGTTTACTCCTCCCTTCTTCTTCTTCTTCCTTCTTCTTTTCCTTATCCTACTCCTCCTTATCCTAATTTTCCTTGCTCTCCTCCTTCCCCTTTTCTTTTTTTTCTTTTTTTTCTCCTTCTCCTCCTCCTTCCTTTCTCGTCTTTCTCTCTCTCCTGTTCATCTTTCAATTCTTCTTCTCTTCCTCCTGCTGTACTCTTTCTTACCTCCTCCTCTTCTCTCTGGTTCTGATCTTCCTCCTTCTCCTTCTTCCCATTCCTCCTCTTCCTCCTCCTCCTCTGTCTGTGTTATATGTTCCATTCGGGTCCTTGTCATGCAACCTAACAACAAGCCTCCATCTCTCTCTCTCTCTCTCTCTCTCTCTCTCTCTCTCTCTCTCTCTCTCTCTCTCTCTCTCTCTCTCTCTCTCTTTTTTTTTTTTTTTTTTTTTATCTCTCTCTCTCTCTCTCTCTCTCTCTCTCTCTCTCTCTCTCTCTCTCTCTCTCTCTCTCTCTCTCTCTCTCTCTCTCTCTCTCTCTCTCTCTCTCTCTCTCTCTCTCTCTCTCTCTCTCTCTCTCTCTCTCTCTCTCTCTCTCTCTCTTCTCTCCAGAATTACTACGTTTAATTTTCCTCCTCCTCCTCCTCCTCCTCCTCCTCCTCCTCCTCCTCCTCCTCCTCCTCCTCCTCCTCCTCCTCTTCCGACATTTTTTTCTTAGTTTCCTTCATATTATATTTTTTTTATTTTTATCATCACCGTCTGAGTCTAATCTAGTTGATTTTTGTATTATTTTATAGTATTTTCCTTTTCTTCTGTGTGTGTGTGTGTGTGTGTGTGTGTGTGTGTGTGTGTGTGTGTGTGTGTGTGTGTGTGTGTGTGAGTTCGTGTGTGTGTGTGTGTGTGTGTGGTTGTATTTCTTTCCTTATTCCTTAGCTTATATTTCGTCCTTCCTTTTCCTCCTTTCTCCTTTTCCATCTTTTTTTTCTTTTTCTCCTCTTCTTCCTCCTCCTCCTCCGCCTTATTTTTTTCCTTATTCTTTTCCTTATATTTTGTCTTGTGGTTCTATTTCTTTCCCTTCTTTTTTAATCATGAGTAAAAATGTAAGCGTGATTTTCCTTCATATTTTCTTTTATATTTTTATGTTTTTTTTCTTCCCTTCTTTCCTCCTTTTCCATCATTTTTTCCAACACTCCTTTTCTCCTTTGTTTCTTCTCATTTTACCTCAATTTTTCCTATCCAATTCTCACTTTCCCTTCTCTCTCTCTCTCTCTCTCTCTCTCTCTCTCTCTCTCTCTCTCTCTCTCTCTCTCTCTCTCTCTCTCTCTCTCTCTCTCTCTCTCTCTCTCTCTCTTAATTTACTGGGCATCTCCCTCTGTCCCATGTTACATCCCATCTCTCTCTCTCTCTCTCTCTCTCTCTCTCTCTCTCTCTCTCTCTCTCTCTCTCTCTCTCTCTCTCTCTCTCTCCACATTCCTTTACTCTCCCTTCCTCTTCTTCCCTTTTCATCATTTCTATAACTCTCCACTTCCCTTCTTCTCTTTCCTCTTCTTCCCTTCTTCTTTTCCACTTCTTCCTCTCTTCCTCTCCTCTTCCTCCTTCTCCTCCACCTTGCTATCCGATCACCCTACATAATCCTTTCCTCTCTCTCATCTCACGTTACTTCTCCTCCTTCTATTCTTCTTCTTCTTTTACTTTTTCCTCTTCCTCCTCCTTCTCAGACCTCACCTCAACTTCCCTCCTTCCTTATCCTGCCTAAAGTTTTCCTCTCCTTATCTTCCTCTTCCTCCTATTTCATATTTTCCTTCGGTTTCTTCTCCTTCT
Organism: Eriocheir sinensis; assembly: GCF_024679095.1. Lineage (NCBI taxonomy): Eukaryota > Metazoa > Arthropoda > Malacostraca > Decapoda > Varunidae > Eriocheir > Eriocheir sinensis. The sequence goes on from NC_066553.1 coordinate 688,339, forward strand.
CTTTTGCTTCTTTGTCTTTCCTTCCATTGTCTTTTTCTAATATTTTTCAGTTCTTTGTTTCTTTGCCTTTCTCTTCCTCCTTCCTCTCCTTCCTTCCTTCCTTCCTGTCTCTCCTTTCCCTCTTTCTTTTATGTTTCTCGTCCCCTTCTTTTCTGTCCCTTTGCTGTTTCTTCCTTTCTCTTCTGCTCCTCCTTTCCCCTGTTCTCATTTTTTTTCCTCCGTCCTTCCTGCTTCCCTTTCTCTGCCGTCTTTCTTTATTTTTTTTCCTCGTTTCTCTCTGTTCTCTTTGATACCTGCTCCCTGTTACCATTGCTTTTTCCTCCCTGTTTTCATTGCCCTTTCCTTCCCGTTTTCACAGCTTTTTCCTTTCCTGTTTCTTTCCACAACCCTTTACTAACTATTTCTTCCTCTTTGTCTCTGTTTCTCATTCCCTTTCCCTTCTGTCATGTCTTCCCTTCCCTCCGCTTCTCCTTTTTCCTTCCTGTTTCCTCTCCTTTCTCCGTTTCTCTCCTATTTTTTTCTTTTTCCATTCCTTCTTTGTTTGACTTTCCCTTCTCCCTACCTTTCCTTCCCTTTCCCTCATCTCAGTTTCTTAGCTTCGTATCATCTCTCTCTCTCTCTCTCTTTTTACCTTCATCACACTAAGGAAAGGCAGGAAAAGGCGACCACAGGGAGGGCCAGCCTGTTAAAAAGCTCCACCTAACACAGAAGAAAACGTTGAAAGGGAAACTATTGTACAATCTCTCACATATCTGTCTCTCTCCGCCGTCTCCACCTCTGACCTCTTTCCTTCCTGGCTCTCACCCTCGCTTCCCTTCACCGTCAGTTACTTCTCCTAATCTCTGCTTCTTCCTCACCCTCTTAAGCTAATATTCTGCCCTAGTCGTCCCTTGTGTACTGCCTAATATTGTCTCTATGGGCTGAAGTCTCCTGCAGTGTATTCTCTCTTCATTGAAATCTCTCTCACCCTCGCTTTCCTTCAATACCAGTTACTTTTCCTCATCTCTCCTTCTTCTTTGCCCTTTTAACCTAATCTTCTCCCCTAGTCTTCCTTTACATATCGTCTCTATGGGCTGAAATATCCTCCACTGCGTTCTCTCCTCACTGAAATCTTCCCTAATGCTCTTTACTTCCCGCAATCTCGCCTTCCTTTCCTCTACTAACTAATACGCCGCCCTTCAGTTTCATTACAACTTGCTCCTCTTTGCCCCGCCGCGACCCTCCCTCCACCCACCTCTCCTGCTGCCCCACCCCGTCCAGTCCCGTCCTGCTGGAATCGATACCCCACCTGCTCTCTCCCACTCTCTCCCTCTCTCTCTCTCTCTCTCTCTCTCTCTATTCCTTTATATCTTACTGCCCTGTTCTTGTCCCTGTCTCGTCTTGGTCTTCTTCCTTTCCGGTCAGAGTAACCAATATCCTGAACTATCAATACCTCACCTACTCTCTCCCACTCTCTCTACTTCTTGATACCTCTCTGCCCCGTTCTTGTCCCTCTCTCGTCCCGTTCCTTCCCTGCCAGACCCGTAACCAATCTCCTAAACTGGTCTAGTCCTACATCTTGCCCCGACTGACCGCGTCCATTCTCGTATCAGTACCTCACCTACTTCCTCTCTTCTCCTTGATACCTTCCTGCCCTCTCCTTGACCCGTTCTTGTCCCTCTCTCGTCCCCTTCCTTCCCTGCCAGACCCGTAACTCATCTAAACTGGTCTAGTCCTACATCTCGCCCATTCTCGTATCAATACCTCCCTACTTTCTCTCTCCTCTTTGATACCTTTCTGCCCTCTCCTTGCCCTATTCTTGTTCCTATCTCGTCCCCTTCCTTCCCTGCCAGACCCGTAACTCATCTCCTAAACTGGTCTAGTCCTACATCTCGCCCATTCTCGTATCAATACCTCCCTACTTTCTCTCTCCTCTTTGATACCTTTCTGCCCTCTCCTTGCCCCGTTCTTGTCCCTCTCTCGTCCCCTTCCTTCCCTGCCAGACCCGTAACCAATCTCCTAACCTGGTCCGGTCCTACATCTCTCCCTGACTGACCGCGCCCATTCCAGTAACATATCATCCTCGTTCCCTCTCTCTCCCTGCTCACGCCTTCCTTGCCCTGCCTTGTAATATCCTGTCCTGGCCTTCCCTTGCTGCCCCGTCTCCTTCCCTGCCAACCCTCCACTGCCCCGCCTAGCAATGCATCCTTCTTGAAATCCTAAAATCCTTGCTGAGATCTTCCTTTCTCAACCTCTCCTTCATCCCGCCCAGCCCCAAACCACTCATCGATGTAATATCTCATCCCCCCTCACCGCCCCACGCCGCCCCTTCTCCCTGTCCCGCCCCGCTGAAATCTCGTCTCGCTCTGGTCCGCCCCGCCCCAGACACACTCAGCCCCGCCGACAAGACGCCCTCAGAGAAGTGCAGTTCCGTGTCGGGAGTGACAAAGCCTCACAAATTGAGTCGCGGAGTAAGATGCGAGGAGATGAGACGAGGAGGCAGACGAAGACGAGGAGGGGGAGAAGAGGAGGAGGAGGAGGAGGAGGAGGGAGAGATAGGTGATCTTCTTCCCCAGGCTCTTCATCACGCTGTCACCTTTTCTATAAGGAAACAAATGAAGGGAAGGGCGAGGGAAAGATGAGATAGGAGGAAGGAACGTGAAGGGTGAGCTAGAGGGAGTGGAAGGAAGGAAGAGGGAGAGATGCAAGGAGTGTGAAGGAAGGAAGAGAGGAAAGAGGAGGGGAGGGAAGAAGGTTGAGAGGAGGAAGAAGAGAGAAAAAAAAAGACAGGATGTGTGAGGGAAGATATGTGGAGAAAAAGAGATTAAAGAAAAAGATAAATGAAAACGATTGTAGAAAGAAAAGAAAAGAAAAATATTATATTCAATGAACTGAGAGAGAGAGAGAAAGAGAGAGAGAGAGAGAGAGAGAGAGAGAGAGAGAGAGAGAGAATCAGACTTGGAAGATTTAGTTGGCCACACAGAACGTGAGACAACTTCGTATAAGATTAACACAGACTGGGTCACCCCCTCTCTCTCTCTCTCTCTCTCTCTCTCTCATAAAAGAACACAGCTCCCATATGAAATCAAAAGGCCTCCTCTTCTTCCTCCTCCTTCCTTCTCCTCTTCCTCCTTCTCCTCCTTCTCCTGCCAGTGAGTTCATTGGCGGTGAGGGACGGCACCTTTATAATTTGCTTCACCGACATACTGGTGTTTCGCTGCTTTGGCATTTTTCTTTTTGTCTGTCGCATATTACTCCCTTGTTGTTCATCCATCTGATCACGGATGCTGCCGCCGTATTTCTATAAGTGATTTCTGGAACTGAATTCTAAACCTAATTCAGCAAATATAGAATTAAATTTATAAATAAATTAATACTTCAATAACATTGATATGTCAATAATTCGAGAGCGCGCGCACACACACGCACACACACACACACACACACACACACACACACAGATTTTTTATATATATATATATATATATATATATATATATATATATATATATATATATATATATATATATATATATATATATCGATGAGCCACATGTTAAGGCACGCGTGCATTATTATTTATTTCTGCCATAAACGGTTTCCACTTTTTCCCGAACGAAATACTAACTGATGCGGAATTTAATTATTGGGTTATCGAAAATTTAGACAAAGTGAGCGATATTAAAGGTAACTGCGATGGTGATAGTGTTCATTGTGCCCGGAATGTAAATCTCTCTCTCTCTCTCTCTCTCTCTCTCTCTCTCTCTCTCTCTCTCTCTCTCTCTCTCTCTCTCTCTCTCTCTCCCTGTACAGGGCTTCGCAACAGCAGGGCGCCGGCAGTAGGTACACACGCCTCCCTTGCACGCCTTTATTGTGCCGGCGTGTGCCGAGAGTTTGCTTCACGATGGAGAGACAATGCTGGACGGGGCGGCGCGGGGCGGGGTGAGGAGGAACGACCCTAATGAGGTAATCAACCAGGTGTGTGTGTGTGTGTGTGTGTGTGTGTGTGTGTGTGTGTGTGTGTGTGTGTGTGTGTGTGTGTGTGTGTGTGTGTTGTATCTGCTGAAGCAACACGATATTACTTCCTTGCTTGCATTACCTCATTAGCTAAGCGCGTCTCTCTCTCTCTCTCTCTCTCTCTCTCTCTCTCTCTCTCTCTCTCTCGCTCACACACACACACACGGTAATAATAAACTCGATAAAATAAAAATCTAGGCAAACATTAACTTAAGATTCTTGAGACCGAGAGCGAGCGAGAGAGAGAGAGAGAGAGAGAGAGGGGGGGGGGGGGAGATATATAGTAAATTGCGGGCGTTCAGTCCAAGCAGGCAACAGGACCAGCCGCGCGACACTCCAGAGAAAATGTAAGTCTTGCGTTTGTCACATTGATAACACCGACTCGCCGCCGCCTCGTCTCCGCCCGCTGGTAGCTGTGATGGTAATGGCAGTGGTAGAACAAGTTGTAATAAGACTAACCTTAACAAGAATGCTGATAATAATATAAATAGCAATGATGGTAACAGTGGTAGAAGTAAGATAAAGTTTGGTGGACACGCCATACCTGCTCGTGGCTGCGGTGCTCATCTCCGTACCATTGGCCCTTTGAGTCTGTGCTGGGTAAGAAATCATTATCTATGTGAATGTCAAGTCCGGGATTGCCACAGTTTACCTTTCCCAGGTTTGGCCAGGTACCCATTTATCAATCAACCCGAAAAGGAGGATGACCAGCTGTGGGAGCTACGCCTCGAATGCCCAGGGCGGAATTCGAACCTGGGTCCGAGGAGTAGTAGCCAGGCACGCTAACCATTGCTCCACGGGGGTGTACGGCTCCAGTGAGGTGATGCATTATTTCTGGAGTCGTTAAGAGACTCAGAAATAAATCCAAGCGTATGAACATGGGTTGTGTGTGGTATATGCCAACTCAACGGGGACTTTTTATTGTAATGGAAATGCGGCTGGCTGTGTCCGTAGACTTTACCGGTAACGCCTCGCCCGTAACACGCTTGTTTATAGGCAGTGGAAATGTTGCGGCGGGATGGTGGAAATCTTGCTGAAAAATAACTGCTTCACGGAGGCGTGTTGTGGAAATCGCATTAAGACTAACCGAATAATAATAATAATAATAATAATAATAATAATAATAATAATAATAATAATAATAATAATAATAATAATAATATTAATAGCAAGGGTAATAACAGTATAATTAATTTCGATGCTTTGAGCCGCTCTTCAGGTCTCAATTGTGTTGCTGGAAACTTTGTGCGAATTAATAATAATGATGATAATAACGCCTCGCCGAGCCGCTGCTATCATCCTCAGCCTATTCCTCCTCTTCTGTAATTACCGACGTGTGGCGCTGCTCTTCTTCTTCTTCTTCTTCTTCTTCTTCTTCTTCTTCTTCTTCTTCTTTTTCCTTTTCTTCTCCTTCTTTTTCTTCTTTTTCTTCTTCTTCCTCCTCCTCCTTTTCTTGTTTTTGTTTATGTAATTCTCTTTCTTGTTCTTGCTGTTATTGCTCTTATGATTATTATTATTACCATTACACTTATTATTCATCTCCCTTATAACTCTCTAACACTTAAACCTTCTCACAATAACGATCACAATACTTCCACAATGAATACCTTAAGTTAATCCTATTCCGCAGTGAAAGACTCCGTATCCAATTCCCTTTTTTTAATATACAGCTTACAAAGTCTAATAGCTTTTCATCAATGGGTAAGAGGATTCACAGATCACTCACGCCTCGCCGTTCATCATCCCTCCGTACCTGAGTTTCCCCGTAAGAGAGATAGCCAGGTAAGCAAAAACAAGGAATACGCAGCAGAAGCCAGTTATTAAGTCACCCTGATCGATGCTTTCACGTGTTTTAACGAAAGTAATCCACACTTAATACTTTCATTAGAGGGGAAACTGATTCAGCGTCGAGAACGTTCCTGACGGTTTGTGATCTTTCTCTCTCTTCCTTCTTGTTTACTGCTACGTCTTCCCCGTCATTAGATAACATTTTCGACTGTTTGTGATCTTCCTCTCTCTTCCTTCTGTTTACTGCTTCGTTTTTCCCGCCATTAGATAACATTTTCGGCTGTTTGTGGATCTTTCTCTCTCTTCCTTCTGTTTACTGCTTCGTCTTTCCGCCTTTAGATAACATTTTCGACTGTTTGTGGATCTTCCTCTCTCTTCCTTCTGTTTACTGCTTCGTCTTTCCGCCTTTAGATAACATTTTCGACTGTTTGTGATCTTCCTCTCTCTTCCTTCTGTTTACTGCTTCGTCTTTCCGCCTTTAGATAACATTTTCGACTGTTTGTGGATCTTCCTCTCTCTTCCTTCTGTTTACTGCTTCGTCTTTCCGCCTTTAGATAACATTTTCGACGGTTTGTGATCTTTCTCTCTCTTCCTTCTGTTTACTGCTTCGTCTTTCCGCCATCAGATAACATTTTCGACGGTTTGTAATCTTTCTCTCTCTTCCTTCTGTTTACTGGTTCGTCTTTCCCGTCATTAGATAACATTTTCGACTGTTTGTGATCTTCCTCTCTCTTCCTTCTGTTTACTGCTTCGTCTTCCCGCCTTTAGATAACATTTTCGACTCTTTGTGATCTTCCTCTTCTGTTTCCTCTTTACCAACGGTTCATGAGCTTTCTCTCCTATTTATTCTTTAAAGGCATTAGATAACATCCCCAATTATCTTTCTCTTCCCCCGTTTCCTCTTTCCCAACGGTACATGATATTTCTGTTCTATTGTTTCCTGTTTTCCGCCGTCAAATTACATTCCAAACTGTTTGTGATCTTTCTCTTCTGTTTTTTTTCCCTCCTTTGATAATCTTTCTCTCCTCTTAATCCTTCTTTTTCGCCGTTCATGATCTATCATTCCTCTTAATTCCTCTTTCCCTCCGTTCATGATCTTTCTCTTCTCGTTCACGATCTTTCTCTTCTCCTAATTCCTCATTTTCGGTGTTCATGATCTTTTTCTCCTGCTAATTCCTCTTTCCCTTCGTTCATGATCTTTCTCTTCTCTTAATTCCTCTTTCGCCCCGTTCATGATCTTTCTCTTCTCCTAATTCCTCTTTCGCCCCGTTCATGATCTTTTTCTCCTGCTAATTCCTCCTTTCCGCCGTTCATAATCTTTCCCTTTGTTTCCTGTTCCCCGCCGCCCTCAGAAACCCGGGCAAGCTAAGCCAAGCCAAACCAAGTCGAACCGTGCAATAAGGCCCAACACGAACCTACCAAGGCGGCCAAGTAACCAAACCATTTATACATTCCTCCCAAAACCAAAAGAACCCCACCACCTGCGCGTTTCTTTCCGAGCTGGGGCGCTACATGGCTTTCATACTTCCTTTTCATGCAGCCGCGCGCCAAATACCACCCCCACCCCCACCACCACCACCACCACCGACTCGTATTTGCACTGCGGCTCCCGAATGGCGTCTTCGTTATCACTTTATATGCTAATGTTCGATATCCCAGCGGGGAGACTAATGTACCGGGGAAGGGAAAGGGAAGAGGAAGGAGGGGAGGAGGAGGAGGCGGCAGGCGAGGCAAGGGAAGGGTGTTAGAAAGGATTAGAGGAGAGGAGAGTGGGTTAAGTGGTGCCGGTGGTTGCCTTTTGTTGATAAGGGAAAGGGAAGGGAAGGGAAAGGGAAGGATTTGTGTGTGAACGTATAGGCGATGATATGGAAGCAGTTTGTTGATGATAACGGGTATGGGAAGGGAATGGAAGGGACTTTGAAATGAAGAAGAGGGAGAAGGGAGGAGCGTTAGCAAAGTGAAGGGAAAGGGGGAAGGGAAGAGATGTTGGAAGCGAAGAGAAAAGAACTCGAAGTAGAGGGAAAGGGGGAAGGGAAAAGATTGAAGTGAAGGGAAATGACCTCGAAACGAAGGAAAAGGGAACAGAGGAAGGGCGTTGGAAGCGAGAGGAAGTGCATCGAATTGAAGGGAAAGTTAAAAGAAGAAAGGGCGTTGGAAGAGATCGAATTAAAAGGAAAGGGAAACATAGAAAGACTATTGGAAGTAGAGGGAAATCGACTCGAAGTGAAGGGAAATGAAAAAGGGAAGCAGTATTGACACCAAAGGGAAAGGGAACATGGAAAGGGCATTGGGAGTGAAGAAAAGTGAAGCGAAGGGAAGGGAAATTGAAAAGAGGTACAGTGTTGGAGACTAAGGGAAAGGGAGCATGGAAGAGGGATAGAGTTGAAAGCGAAGGGCAGGGGAACATGGAAAGGGCGTTGGAAGCGGAGGGAAGTGTAGTGAAGCGAAGGGAAGGAGGCTTGAGGAAGGGAGGGGGTGAGAGAGGGAAGGGGCGGCGGCGGGTAAGTGGTGGCGGCTGCCTTTTGTTGGTCAGGCCCGGCGGCGCGGCGGTGCATGGCGTAACATAAAGCCTTTCAGGGACGCTCACAGCCCAGCGGGAGCCGCCTAGACGTAAGCCGCTGGTGGGAGGGATTCGAGGTATTCCCTGCGGCTGCCTCGACCACTCGTGTAGCCAGATTGGAGGCGAGGCGGCGGGGCTGTGTGGCTGTGGTTGTCTGTGTGTCTGTGTTGCGAGCTTGCGAGGCCCGTGGTTTTGGCTGTGCGTCCGTCTGTGGTATATTAGAATTGGGTTCTGCGACAGACTACGTGTTATCTGGCTTCCTTATAAACAAATACTTAAATGAAGGAAAACGAGAGGGAAAGAGTTGTTGGTTCATGACGGAGATACTTCAAATAATAAAAAAAGGTAAGGGGGAAAGAAAAGGAAGAGGAAGGAAAGGGAAAGAGAAGGGGACGTTGGATAAGGACGCAGTGGGTAAAAGTCTGAGGAAGCTGTTCTGGGCCATCATGGTAACACTTAAAATAAAAGTCGAAGCGAGGGAAAAAAAAAGGAAAATAAAGGAAAGGGAACAGGAAGGAGAAAGGGACGTGGGAAAAGGACGCAGTGGATAAAAGTCTGAGGAAACTGTTGTCTATGAGGAATGAATGGAAGAGAATGAAGAATAGAAGAGAGCATGAACGTCTGAAGAATTAGTGGGGGAGAATTTGGACCTAGGCGTGTGTAGCTATAGGCGCGGAGGGAATAGTAGAGACTGAGTAGGAAAGGAGTAGAGGAGTGTGTGATTGTGAGGATTAAAGGGAAAAGAAAAAATAGTAGAGATGAGAACTGATGTCAAGGGGAGATGAATGGGAGAAAATGAGAAGCGAGAAGCGACTGAGAATGTGAGGAATGAAAGAGACAAAATTAGTTAAGGATTTGAGGAATGACTGACACTGAGGAATGAATGGGAATCAGTGAGGAGTGAGGGGAGCATCATCGTCCATCGAGGGGAGATGAATGGGCCGCAGCATCCGTACCTTTGACTTGTGGACGCTATGGGAAGCTGCTGACGGCTATTAAGTCAATGTCAGAGTCGGCGCTGAGGCTGCAGGCGGCGGTGAGGGGACGCGTCTGTCACGGGGCGGAGGTGAGGTTGGGGCTATGCAGGTATGGTTTGGGGGGGGTGATGATGGTGGCGGTAGGTATATGGTTGAAAGTTGGGTGTTGGAGGGGGGCGGGGGGAAGGGGGGTTGATTGGTTGGTGGTAGTGGTGATGGTGGTAGTGGTGATGGTGGTGGTGGTGATTGTGATGTTCTCCAGCTCTCATTTATTTTCTCTTTTTTGGGGGTCTTTTTTGTCTCTCCTTCTCTCTCTTCTTTTTCCTGCTTTCTTTCTTTCTTTCTTTTCGTTCTTTCTCGCTCTTACTTTATTTGCCTTTTTTTTCTTTCTTTCATTCTCTCTTTCTCTCAGTCTTTCTTTTCTTCTTCCCTCTCTCTCTCTTCCCCCTCGTCTCTCTACCCTTCCTCTCTAACTCTCTCCCTCTCTCTTTCCCCTCTCTCTCTCCTCTTTTAACCTCCCACTCTCTCTCAATCCCTTCCCCTTCTCTCCCTCCCGGCTGTTGGCAATACGCGCTACACACCGTGCTGCAAAGACAGGGTTCCATAAGCAGAGGTGTTGCAAGTACGGTACAGTATAGGGAAGGGAAGGGAGCGGGGGAGGGAAAAGCTGAGGCGGGCGAGGGGAAAAAGGCAAGGCGAAGTGAGGGGATCAGGCGCGAGGGGAGAGCCAGGCGCCGCGAGGGTCACTTGATGGGCAGGCGATCTCTGTTTGCAGGGGAGAGTGACGGCAGCAGCAAACACGGCTATTGATGTTGCTGTTGGTGGTGGTACTGTTGCTTCAGGTAGTGTTGTGATTGTAATAGACTGATGAATAATGGTAATAATGAGAGCATGAAGAATTATGTCAACTCTAAAAGCAGTAATAGTATTTGTAATGATACTGTTACCCCTCCTCCTCCTCCTCCTCCTCTCTCCTCCTGTTAAGTTTTATTTCCGTCTTCTTCTTCTCCCTCTTCTTCTTTATCTTCCTTTTCGTGCTTCTCCTTCTCCTCCTTTTTCTCTTCCTCCTACTCCTACTCTTCCTATTTCTCTTCTTTCTTCTCCCTCCTCTCCTCTTCGTCTTCCTCCTCCTCCTCCTCCTCCTACTACTACTACTACGAAAACTAATATTTATACGACACTCACTAAACAACATACACTCATATATCGCACAATAAAGAAAATCAGTATATAGAGCTGTTGCGACACAAGATTACAGCCGAAAACTCCTTCTGTCACACGAAAATCCAGACAAGAGATAGCTATTTAATCCTCTCTCTCTCTCTCTCTCTCTCTCTCTCTCTCTCTCTCTCTCTCTCTCTCTCTCTCTCTCTCTCTCTCTCTCTCTCAGACATCATTATATTGCGTCGAGTATCACAGAAACGGTATTGTTGGGGCACTGCTTCAGACCAACACGACAGACTTACTCGTAGCGTCTCCTGAGGGTCCTGCATCACCACGGCGCCAGCCTCCTTCCACACCGTCGCCGCCGTCATTCTCTGCCGCTAAGTGTTGCCGGGAGCTGTCTGGAAGGTATGAGCATAGTGGTGAGATGTTGCGTTGCGTTGTGTTGTGCTGTGTTGCCTTTTATTGTGCTGAGCAGCGGCGGTGTGTGTGTGTGTGTGTGTGTGTGTGTTGGCTTCATACGTATGGGTTATTACCTGGATGGATGCAGGGACGTACAACAAATATTCATATGTTTTATTATATAAAATATACATATAATAGCCATTGCAGTCGTAATCACAGCTTAAGAATTTACAAAAGAAAATTTCAAACGAGTCGCCTTTCATCATCCCATACAAACGAGTCTCAGTGAGAGGCGCGAGCCTTGTGGGTGTGGCGGCGGCTGGCTGGGGCGGCCTGCGGTCAGGCACCGCGGCCGCCGGGCCCCGCCGCTGGGCCGTGCACCGCCGTGTGCAGGGCGTGCCGGGCGGCGGCTCGTGGTGCCATGGTTATCACGGGGCCAGTAGGGTGCCAAGGCCCAGTGCAGGCCTCGCTGTGCCCAGGGCCCCGCCTCGGCGGGGAGCGGCGTCTGGCCCTGACGCAGGGGACGCCCTGGTTGTCGTCGCGGCCGTCGTGGTAACATTCAGCGGCTTAACTTATTTATATGGACAAAAATCGAAGCTGCTTTTACATACAATTGTGGAAGCTCGATTCCTTGACTGAGTGAACCCCGAGGCGGGCGCTGCCGAGCGGAGGCGCTGTCGCTGCTGCTACCCGGCTGCCGCCAGTCCTCTCCGGGCAGCCTCCGCTCCGCCGGCACGTCTGTACACACGTATACACATACACCAAAGGTCTGATGTGTATATATATATATATATATATATATATATATATATATATATATATATATATATATATATATATATATACACACACACACACGTACACTGGTACATGCGCGCGTCCCGCCTCAACAAGTGTTCCCATGAAAGCACCGCCGCGTCGCCGCTGAAGGGCAGAGCTTCAAGCTTTAAATTCGGGATGTTTTCACCTGACGAGATATGTAGATTCACCTGAATTTGGGTACAGCGTAGGATATGTTCCCATCGAAAATTTACAACGAATAACATGTACATTCAGTTACATTTGTCTTACCTATTCAGTACATCAGATTCTCACACGATATGTATAGTATATAGATTTTTTTTTTGTCATGACACCAACCTCTCACGATATACTTGATCATATATGTATGTATGCAGTTATGTATGTATGCATGTATGTATGTATATAAAACTAGACGAACCACCGAGTCCATACAAAACCTATGATGTGGATCTACCGTCGACTAGTCAAGGCATCATTTACAGAGTAACATACACTATGTACAGCCGACACGCGCCCGCCCGCCGCGCCAGGCCCTGCACCGCGCCCCCCAGGCGTCCCTAGCAAGGCGGGGCTGGGCAGGGGGCGCCAGGGGAGTACAGGAGCCCCGGCGAGCGCGTCGCCTCCCCGCGCCTCACACCCTCGGCAAGGTAACGTTACGGGACGCGCACACCGACGGGACACACGACACAGCGTACAGAGGTGTGCTAAGCGTGAGTCTTTCCTGCCAGCGGTGAGTTGCTTCCCTCAGGCGAGCAACACAACACAACACATCCTGCCAACACCTTTCCGTTGCGGGACACAGCACATCACCCCACGCCAACACCTCCTTACACGCCCACATAACAAATCACGCCTTACCAACACAGTAAACACAACACCTCCCCAACACTTCCTTTTCTACGGGACACAGCACCTCATTGACACCCTCTCTCCAACACGAGCCCTGCCAGCAGATTACAACACTGAACCCCTCGCCAACACTCCTTTGTGCAACGCAAGACAACACACACTTTGATGGCGCTCTCCACCACACATCGTAAGAAAACTCACCCCTCTGCCAACCCGATGCCTTATTTGACGACAACGTTTGCGCGACCACACCAAACAGCCTCAACAGATAACCTTCCTCCCCAGCGCGTTGAGCATTGCCAAGTAAAAAAAAGAGCACTGTGATAAGCGAGAGGGTTGAAGCACGGATAGAAAAACCAACAGACGAAGATAAAAATAAGCGATAACTTTGATCTACAGACGAAAATTCCAACGAAGACAAAAACGGACTAAGCAGATAAGGGAAAGCGCTGAATCACAAATTGAAAAACAAAGAAACGGAGACAAAAATTGAGTCAACAGAATCAGAGGAAGAAAGAATCGTCAGAAGTAAGAAATCTTTAGAGGAATAACATAGAAAACGAAAAAAAGGTTACACATGAAAAAAAAATATATATAAGAGCTTGACACCATAAACACGACCACCAACACAACATACTCCATGACCGCGGCCACACACAAACACACGTACAAACACACACACACAGAAAAATATATATGTGAAAGAAAATCATAAAACGAAAAGAAAGATAAAAAGACTTTACGGATTAGAGATGGCAGGAGGGAGAGAGAGGTGAAGGAGGTGAAGGGAGAGAGAGAGAGAGAGAGAGAGAGAGAGAGAGAGAGAGAAAAAAATGAAAGGAGAAAAATAAAAATAAAATGTGAAAAGATAGATAACTCTCTCTCCTTAGCCCTTTTCCCTCACCTTTTTTCCTCCTCTCCCTTTTCTCTCTCCCCCTTTCCTCCATCTCTCCAGCAGGTAACAGCCGACAAACTTGCAGAAGGAAAGGAAAGGAAAGTTGGATGTTTGTGCTCGTGTTTCAGAAGCAAAAAAACAACATAAAAACACAACCCGGAGGTCATCCATCCATCCATCGTGTGCGTGTGTGTGTGTGTGTGTGTGTGTGTGTGTGTGTGTGTGTGTGTGTGTCGATGCTTTGACGGCGGCGGCTCAGGTGATGTGACGCAAGCAGGTGTGGACGTGACGCAAATACAGGTGAAGGTGCAGCTGCTGGGGGTGAAGGAAGATGATGCTGGAGGGAGGAGATGATGATGTTGGTGTTGATGGTGGTGGAGATGAAGGTTAGGTAATGCTTGTCTCCTCCTTGTTTTCCCTTCCTCACATTCACACGTCAAGCAGTTCACTTTTTCTTCTTTGTTTTCTCTTTATTTTCTTTTAACTTAAGATGAATATGATGCTGCAGAGGAGATGGTGTTGATGACGGAGATGAAGGTTAGGTAGTGTTGGTCTCCTCCTTGTTTTCCCTCCCTCGCATTCACACGACTAGCAATTCAGTTCTTCATCTTTGTTTTGCATTTTCTTTTTCCTTGAGGTGAAGATGATGCTGTAAGGAGGAGATGCTGGTGCTGATGACGAAGGTGGTGAAGGTTAACTAGTCTTGTTTTCCTCCTTGTTTTCCCTCCCTCGCATTCACAAGTGTAGCAATTGAGTTCTTCTTTTTTGTTTTGCATTTTCTTTTTCCTTGAGGTGAAGATGATGCTGTAAGGAGGAGATGCTGGTGTTGATGAAGGAGGAGGTGAAGGTTAACTAGTCTTGTTTTCCTCCTTGTTTTCCCTCCCTCGCATTCACAAGTGTAGCAATTGAGTTCTTCTTCTTTGTTTTGCATTTTCTTTTTCCTTGAGGTGAAGATTATGTTGTAAGGAGGATATGCTGGTGTTGATGAAGGAGGAGGTGAAGGTTAACTAGTCTTGTTTTCCTCCTTGTTTTCCCTCCCTCACATTTACAAGTGTAGCAATTGAGTTCTTCTTTGTTTTGCATTTTCTTTTTCCTTGAGGTGAAGATTATGTTGTAAGGAGGAGATGCTGGTGTTGATGAAGGAGGAGGTGAAGGTTAACTAGTCTTGTTTTCCTCCTTGTTTTCCCTCCCTCGCATATACAAGTGTAGCTATTCAGTTCTTCTTTGTTTTGCATTTTCTTTTTCCTTGAGGTGAAGATTATGTTGTAAGGAGGATATGCTGGTGTTGATGACGGAGGTGGTGAGATTAACAAGTCTTGGTATCCTTGTTTTCCCTCACCCTCACGTTAAACAAGGCAGTGATTTGATACGTTCCTTGCATCACACGAGTATCAATTCTGTTTTTCTTTTTTCTCTCTTTATTTTTCTCTTAACTTGTGTTTGTGTGTGATAGTCAGTGATGTACGCCCTCCAATGTCTCTTTTCTTTCTTTTCTTTCACTTTTTTAAATTGTGTGAGTGAGAGCAAATGATGTTCCGCCTTCAGTGATGTTTTTCTTTTTCTTTTCTTTCCTCTCAACTTGCGTGTGTGAACTTAAGTAATGGTGCTCGGCCTTCAACCCTTCTCTGTGATCTTGGTACACTTAAAAACGAAAACTTTTGGTCTGTAAGTTTAATTGACCAGGTTGCTCGATTTTTCTTTCCTTTCTTCTTTCAAATTAAATGAAAATAATTTGTTCTTACGTTATTTCCAGCCACCGAAGGTTAAAATAAGATGACATTTTCTCCCAAACTTCGGAGCCGACTGTGTTGAACTATTCTTCCGACATTACTTCGCCTTTTGTTTACGCTTTTACCATTGGTTTCACTTTGATGAGCGCTCACGTTTTGTTTACATACGGCCTGGTCTCCCGATCTTTACATGCACACACACACACACACACACACACAAACAAACTAATAAAAAAAAAATCAAAACAAACACAAGAAAAATATGTGTGTGTGTGTGTGTGTGTGTGTGTGTGTGTGTGTGTGTGTGTGTGTGTGTGTGTGTGTGGAAATGATGAATGTGTTTGACAAAATAATATATATAAAATAACCCATTATATAAGCATGCATAAGGATATATATAAAATAACAGAAATAACATAAGGGAAATAAGAGGACATAATAACGTACTAAATTTAAAGGAGAAAAAGTAAACTAAAAAATGAAACTCACCTCAAAGCATAAACAAGATGTCGCCGAACAGACAGTAAAAAAAAAAAAAAAAAAAAAAAAAAGACAGAAGTAAGAATCCGCAGACTTTTGCACGACCACACCATCATCATCATCATCATCATCATCATCTTCATCATCATCATCATTCATCATCTCTTGGATTGGTCTTATACACACAAAAGCCACACCGACTTTCATCTGTCCTGTAATCACTCAATCACCACCACCACCAGAGAGGAGAGTGGCTGGGGTTGGTCGGGGCTGGTCGGGCATGGTCGGGGCTGGTCGGATATAGCTGGGGCTGGTCGAGGCTGATCGCGGTTGGTCGGGACTGGCAGAGGCTGGTCGGGGACTGGTCGCGGATGGTCGGGGATGGCTGGGGTGGCCGGAGCTTGCTGGGGTAGACATGGGGCTGGCTGGGGCTGGGTTACACGAAGCTCTCATCCTGCGATAGGTGGTGGGGGCTGCCGGCGTCCCTGAACAGCCCTCCCCGCCCCCCCGTACCGTTCGGCGCTAGCTGCGAGCCGTCCTTCGTGCTGGTCTGACTCGGGACCTGCGCGGGAGAGAGAGGATAGATAGGTATAGATGGATAAGTATATAGGTAGGTAGGTGGGTAGATAGATAGGAAGGTAGGTAATTAGGTAGGTAGGTAAGTGGGTGTAGAGGTAGGTAGGTAGATAGATAGATACATACTTACGAAAAATATATACAAATTAAAAAGAAACGAAAGAAAATTAAGTAAAGCTACAACTGTATGAAACAAAAAAATATCTATACGTACAGATTTGAACGAGCGATAAGCAACTAAATATACGTCTGAATTTGACACGTAAGAATAGACAAAATATATCAGTCTATAATTTGTCATAACACTAACATAACCTAATACTCTAACTCAATATCTTACGAGCCTTAAGTATTACAGATTGCTGGGAATATACATAACCTCCATCTCTGTCCGTTTGTCTGTCTGTCTGTCTTAATCGGCTTGAGGGGAGGGGAGACAGAATGTAGAGGTCGGTAGTCATCCTCGGTACTGTAGTGTTCACCTGGTTCATAATTAACACGGCGCCCAGGTAACTCTCGGTCTCTCCATTCAACGTTAATACCCACGGCTTGCTTACGGCCTTCCCTGCTCTCTCTCTCTCTCTCTCTCTCTCTCTCTCTCTCTCTCTCTCTCTCTCTCTCTCTCTCTCTCTCTCTCTCTCTCTCTCTCTCTCTCTCTCTCTCTCTTATATTGGCTAGTTTATTATATACCTAAACTTATAATCATACTTTTTTATATACGGTAAGCTTCCTTTGGGGCGGTTTAAACTCTACGGAAAATGTTAGCCGTCTTTCAATATATCTGGGTCAGTTTTTACCACCTCTCTCTCTCTCTCTCTCTCTCTCTCTCTCTCTCTCTCTCTCTCTCTCTCTCTCTCTCTCTCTCTCTCTCTCTCTCTCTCTCTCTCTCTCTCTCTCTCTCTCTCTCTCTCTCTGTAAGGCTTATTCTTTAATTAAGTTAATGTCACACGGTTCAGCGTATCCAGGAGCTAGGCCTTCCCTTCCCTTCCCTTAACTTCCCTTCCCGTCCCTTCCCTCCCCTTCTCTGCCCTTCACCTTTTCTAACCCTATTACTCCCTAATGACAGAAAAAAATATGACGGAAAATTAAGTAAAATGAGGAAATGTTGAGAAGGTAGTTTAATCTCCTGTTTTTCTTTAGGCTTAAGGGCTGATTGTAATTTCACTTTTATTGAGTTTATCTTTTTTTTAATCGTCACCCTCGTAAACAAACTGCCCAAGCCATTTTTCAGCGATTTACAAATATTTGTCTGAATCAATTTTTCATCATCTGACACATTTTTTGGTATTATTGCCCTTGTAGTTTTAAGGTGAGACTGCTCTAAAATTTGGTTTGGGATCAAGGAGTGGCTTTCTACCTGGCTTTACCTGTGCAATCATCTGGTTCTAATGATTCGTAGTTCTCGTCTAATATTCGTAGCTGCTTTCTTACCTGGGCGTGGTCACCGTGCCTACCTTTGTCCCATCGTCACACCTGCCCTACTAATGAGCCTCGTGAGTCACCTATGCCAGAACTTAACCCTTGCAATCATTAGGTTCTTAAGACTCGCGGCTCTTGTCTAACTTCCTGCTGTGTTACCTGGGCGTGGTCACCGTGCCTGCCTTCGTCCCATCGTCACACCTGCCCTACTAATGAGCCTCGTGAGTCACCTATGCCAGAACTTAACCCTTGCCATTATTAGGTTCTTAGTAGTCGTGGTTCTTGTCTAACTTTCTGCTGTGTTACCTGGGCGTGGTCACCGTGCCTACCTTCGTCCCATCGTCACATCTGCCCTACTAAGGAGCCTCTCCCCTCGCACGTCCCCTGTGGCAGTACTCACCGTGGTGTGCGTGTAGGTCTGGGAGCGCCGCGCAGGGATGATCTCCGGGCATTTCTGACCCTCCAGGAGCTGCGCCGTCTCTGTTGAAAGGGGAAGAAATATTTTGTAAGGAAAGTTTTGAGCCTTCTTTCCCTCCTTCTTCCTCCATCCTTCTTTTCCTCTTCGTAGTTCTGATACTTTTCTCCTTCTCTTCCTTATTCATGTTTTTATTTTATACTTTATATTTTTTTACTTCATTCTTCGCATTATTTTCTACTATCTACTCCTCCTCCTAATCTTCCTTGCTCTTATTTAATACATATATACATGCTACGCCTCCTACTCCTTCTCTTCCTTTTTCTTTCTTTCTTTCTTTCTTTCTTTCATTTCCTTCTTTCTTTCTTGTTCTTGTTGTTCTTGTTATTTTTGTTCTTCATTTTCATCTGCATCTTTATCTTTTCATCTACCACTACTTCGTATTTTTCTTTTCCTCCTCCTCCTCCTTCATCTTCTTCACCCTCTTCGCTTCATACATCCTTACAGACGGCTTCGGTAAGGCAGGGCAGGGTAAACCTTTTTCATCAGACCGGTTGACGTCACCTTCCAAAGATAGACCAATGTCACTGCAACCTATCATGTCTCTCGGCCAGTCGGTAACCTTTATTCCTTACCGTATCAGAGTCTGTATTTCTGAACATTTCATCTCCCAGTAAGGGTTTCGTAAGAGTTTTGGGCATTTCCAGGGGTATTTTTATGACCCTGTTAGTAGTTTGATCATTCTTCTGTGCCATGAGAGTGAAAAATCATCATGAAAATCCGATTAATCACCTTCTGAAACAGGGTATCAGGACACCTCTCATCCCGAAATTGACATCTTTCGGCCAAGTCTTTGGATTCTTTTTTAGGAGCAGCGAGTAGCGGGCTTTTCTTTTTATTATTGTTTCCTTTTTTTTTGTGCCCTTGAGCTGTCTCCTTTGTTATAAAAAAAAGTTGATGTGAGAGGTGAAAGCGCTTAGGTACATCGACCCAGCTCCTCAGTTCGCCTGTTTGAAAAGCCTCTCGTAGAAGTTGCTATTGGGATTTTCATGGACTCTTGTAATCCCAGTGATAGTTTTACCCGACATCTGCACCTTGAACTGAAGACCTATCCACGCAAACCCAGTCACCCTTCTCTGTGCATGGCCTTAGAGAATAGTCGTAATCGTATTAGTGAGTTCGCCTGTTTGAAAAGGCTCTCGTAGAAGTTGCTGCTGGGATTTTCATGGCCTGCTTTGTAATCCTAGTGAGAGTTTAACATGACTTCTGCAGCTTGAGCGGGAAAATCACCCATGAAAATACAGTTATTCTTCTCTGTGGCCTTAAGGAATTGTCGTAATGGAAGCCCAACGCAGTTAAGGTATTTTGGGAGCCTGACGGGTTGAAGGTTATGGACCAGAGTAACCCTCGGCTGGTCAGAGTTACTTATTAAGACACATGAAAAGACTATGAGAGTATATTGCTTCCCAAGGTATATGATGGATGGGTGAGTAAACACGTCTGTGCTTCTTCTTCTTCTTCTTCCTTCCTCTTCCTTCTCGTTCTTGAATCTTCTGTGTTGATTTTCTTTTTTCTTTTGTTACTTTCTTCCTCATGTTCCAGTATCTTTTTTTCTTATTATCTGTTTTCTTTCGCTTCTTCCTCCTCCTCCTCCTCCTCCTCCTCCTCCTCCTCTTCCTCTTCCTTCTCCTCGTTTTCAGACTCTCAAAAGAATACTAAAATGAGAGAACCGCTAAGCCATCTGTCATTTCAACGCTCTCTCTCTCTCTCTCTCTCTCTCTCTCTCTCTCTCTCTCTCTCTCTCTCTCTCTCTCTCTCTCTCTCTCTCTCTCTCTCTCTCTCTCTCTCTCTCATCGGTCGTGTGTAGTGTGTGTGTGTGTGTGTCTGTGTGTGTGTGTGTGTGTGTGTGTGTGTGTGTGTGTGTGTGTGTTGCTTGTCTGCTTTTAATTAAGTTGCTAAAAGACTTTATTGACGTGTCTGTCGGTAGTTTATTGCTCCAGAAACATTTATTGCGTGTATCGGTCCAGCGCACACACACACACACACACACACACACACACACACACACACACAATTTTCCACCTGTGTTGATAGACGTTTGAAGACAAGAAACTTTACATTTTACTCTATCTGTCTATCTATCTATCTATCTATCTATCTATCTATCTACTCATATATCAAGCGAAAAAAAGGGAGATAAAGGGAAGAAGCGAAGGAAAGAAGAATTAGGTAAAGAATAAGTTAGAGAGAGAAAGTAAAGGTAAAGAAAGAAGGCAAGAAACTTTATATTTCACTCTGTCTGTCTGTCTATCTATCTATCTATCTATCTACTCTTATATCAAGCGAAGAAACGGGACATAGAGGGAAGAAGCGAAGGAAAGAAGAATTAGGTAAAGAATAAGTTAGAGAGAGAAAGTAAAGGCAAAGAAAGAAGGCAAGAAACTTTATATTTCACTCTGTCTGTCTACCTATCTATCTATCTATCTACTCTTATATCAAGCGAAGAAACGGGACATAGAGGGAAGAAGCGAAGGAAAGAAGAATTAGGTAAAGAATAAGTTAGAGAGAGAAAGTAAAGGTAAAGAAAGAAGGGAAGAGAGAAAAGAACGTGAGAGGAAGAGCTAAACAGACAGCTACATTTTGGCGGAGAGAAGTGGGCGCTGACAGCCGTGCACCCGCCGTCTGTCTGTCTGTCTGTCTGTCTGTCTGTCCACTCCACGTCATCCTGTCTCTCTTAGTGTCGGTGTGTCTGTCCTTCTTCTTCTTCTTCTTCTTCTTCTTCTTCTTCTTCTTCTCCTCCTCCTCCTTCTTCTCTTTTGCCCTTATTTATTTTCTCTCCTATATTCTCCTTTTACTGATATCTTTCCTCGCCTAACCTTCATAACTTCTTACTTTTTTACTCTTCTTCCTTTTTCTTTCTCCGCTTTTTGTTACCATTCTCTCTCTCTCTCTCTCTCTCTCTCTCTCTCTCTCTCTCTCTCTCTCTCTCTCTCTCTCTCTCTCTCTCTCTCTCTCTTTTATTTTTTTATTTAAACATCAAAATACATATGACAAACGGGGCGGGGAAATTGTCTCCATCCTCTCTCTCTCTCTCTCTCTCTCTCTCTCTCTCTCTCTCTCTCACCGTTAGCAGTCTTCACCACGTCGGGCCCGTCCTCGTCCTCGTCCTCGTCGTCTTGGTCGCCCCCAGGAGAGGACGACAGCCCACGCCCCCCCATGCCCTTCTTGGAGGAGGTGGAGGTGTCGCCGGAGTCCCCCGTCCCCCTGTCCCGCTGCCGGAGACACGTGCACCGGCTGGGGGGGAGGGGGGGGAGGTGGGGGGATAGGTAGGTTAGTTATGGCGTGGAAGGTAAGTGGATTGAAATTCAAGAACATCATTTCAAACCTTCCCACACACCTATATATAGACACACCTACACACCTACACACACACACACACCTGCCTACGGGGAAGTTGGGACCGTGTGAGAGGTAATTAGGTAGAAAAGGCAGGTAGGCAGGTAGACGAGTAGGTAGGAAGGTGGGTAAGTAGATTAAATTGCAACAGGATCCTAAAAATATTTATACTCTCTCTCTCTCTCTCTCTCTCTCTCTCTCTCTCTCTCTATCTATCTATCTTTCTTTCTATCTATCTAACTATCTCTGACACACACACACACACACACACACACACACACACGGCCCCCCTACTTCCCTCACACACAACTAAGCCATCCCTAGTCTCCCTCTCTTCCTTCTTCCATTCCCTTTACCTTCCCTCCCTTTCCTTCCCTTCCCCTTCTCTCCCCTAAACTTCCTTCCCCTCCCTTTCCCTCCCCTCTTCTCCAATCCCTTCCCCCTCCTTTCCTTCCCCTTCTCTTCCCTTTACTTCCTTCCCCTCCCCTGTACTTCCTTCCCCTCCCTCCCCTATCCCCCCCCCCTCACATCCACTCTAATACTCACTTGCTGGAGCGCGCGCGGGTCAGCACAATCCCGGCCAAGAGGAGGAGGACGAAGCCGCCGACGAGCCCGAGGAACACACCCACGAGAGGCGACACGTGGGGAGCAGACACGTCACCCATACGCTTCTCCGCCACCTGGGGACGAGAAGGGTCAGGCGCTTTAACCCCATGGCTGCGGATTTCCTACAAGAAGACATTACCAATTGCAACAGGAGTGGAGCAATAAGTGGCTGCTACAATTCAGTGAAGAAAAATGTAAAGTCCTGCACCTTGGGAGGGGAAATCCAGCACACCAATACCACATGGGAAACACTCCACTATCCACCATGGCAGAAAAAGACCTGGGAGTATATGTGTTACCAGGCTACCAGTGAAGGTAAAATCCGTGCCAATCGCAGCGGACGGGTTAATGAGTGTGGGCGTAATGGCTAATTAAGAGTCTTTAGTAATAATAATAATAATAATAATAATAATAATAATAATGAGAGAGGGAGAACGAGAGAACAAGAGAAAATACGAGAGAACGAGAGAGAACGAACGAGAAAGAACGAGAACCAGCAAACAAGAGAGAGAGAGAGAGAGAGAGAGAGAGAGAGAAAAGGGAGGTTACAGAAAGGAGATTATCCGCCCCGGCGCAGTACAGGAAGGAGCAGGTGAGCCACTTAAGAGAGAAGGTAAGCCAGGTACGAAAGCGAAGGTAAGCCAGGTAATTCGACTCCTTCCTCGGCTTTCCTTCTCCTAACGAACGGTATTTGCGGCCGCTTTTTGCTCTTGACTCCTAATTGTGCCTGACCTCCCCTTCCCAGCCGCCTACCCCCTCCGTCCCCCACCTCCCCTTTCCCTTCTTCCACCTACAATCTCTCCACTCAGCCAAGGATCCTACCTCCACCCTCCTTTTCCTCCTCCCCTCCCCCTATCTCTCCTACCCCATCCTCAGACAGCCCCTCCTTCTCCCCCATCTCTCCACCCAACTTGAATCTCTCCACTAATCCAAGAATTCCACCTCCACTCTCCTAATTCTCCTTCTCTTCGACCTAACCTCCTCCTCCCCCATCCTCAGACAACCCCTCCTCCTCCCCTTCTTCCCCTCTCCCTCATCTCTCCACCCACCTTGAATCTCTCTACTCATCCAAGAATCCCTCCTCCACCCTCCCCTCTCTCCTCCCCCATCCTCAGACAATACCTCCTCCTCCCTCCATCTTCCTCCACAAACCATCTTACCTTCGACTTCTACGTCATTCAACCTCTCCTTACCTATCCTAGCTTCTCCACCTCCCCACTTTCCTCCTTCCCTCCAGCCTCCCATCCCTTCTTGCACCTACAATCTCTCCACTCGGCCAAGAATCCCTCCTCCACTCTCCTTATCCTCTCTCTCTTCAACTTAACCTAACTTTGGCATCTTCTCTTCTTCTTTTTCTCTCTTCCGAGCACTGATCTCCCTTCCTCTTCCACCCTCTTCTGTATCTTGCGCCGTGATCTCCCCTCCTCTTTTCTCCCCTCCTCTTTTCTTTGCCTCAACATCCATTTCTCTCACTCTTCTCAGCTCTCGATTTCCCTTCCTCTTCTTTCTCTTCTTCCTCCACTTTCCTCTTTTCACAGTCCCGATCTCTCTTCCTCTCCCTCCTTTACTTCCATCCACATAATCCACATCCCAGTTGCCTACCCAACCACCCAGCATCCTCCCCTTTCTCCCCGACCCCTCCTCCTCCTTCCCCTTTCTTCCCATCCCTTACCTACCTATCAGACAGCCCGATTCCTCCACCCTAACCCAAATTAAAACATCCATTCATTTTTTTTATTCATTGTTTTCTTCATATTTTAATTTCTTCCTTCTTTCTTTCCTTCTCTATCTTCATTCACTCATTCACCCTTTTTTTTTATCGCTCTCCCATCATCTACTCACTCCACCATCCACTCATCCACACACCCACCCATCCATTCATCCACCTCTCCTTGCTATAATGAAGTCTTCCCTTTTTCCCGCACTTTCAGATTAAGGACGTAATAGTATGTCTTGTAAAGATTCGTGGATTTTTTAGGGAGAGAATGAAGAAGAGAGGAGAGGAAGGGAGGGGGAAGGAAGTGATGGAGGCAGGAAAGGAGGGAGGGAGGGGCTAGGATGATGGAGGGGTGGAGGGAAAGTGGAAGAAGGAGGATGGAAGGGAGACAGGAGAGAGTGAGAAAGGAAGGAAGGAAGGAAGGAGGGACAAACAGAGAGACAGTTATACAGACTATCGGTATCAATAATAATAATAATAATAATAATAATAATAATAATAATAATAATAATAATAATAATAATAATAATAATAATACGAAGAAGAAAAGGAGAAGTAAAAAAAAAAAAAGAACAGGAGGAGGAGGAGGAGGAGGAATGGAGGAATCTTCCTCTCTCTTGGAGGAATGAAGGAGGTCTTCTCTCTCTCTCTCTCTCTCTGAAGATGAAATGAGTGTCCGCTTAGAGGGAGAGAAGGAGGGAGAAGGAATGAAGGACTCTCTCTCTCTCTCTCTCTCTCTCTCTCTCTCTCTCTCTCTCTCTCTCTCTCTCTCTCTCTCTCTCTCTCTCTCTCACTGAAGGTCTTGATAAGTGCTGGATGAGAGAGGAGAGAGGTTCTCTCTCTCTCTCTCTCTCTCTCTCTCTCTCTCTCTCTCTCTCTCTCTCTCTCTCTCTCTCTCTCTCTCTCTCTCTCTCTCTCTCTCTCGTTGAAGGTCTTGATAAGTGCTGGATGAGAGAGAGGAGAGGGGTAGGTAAGTCTCTCTCTCTCTCTCTCTCTCTCTCTCTCTCTCTCTCTCTCTCTCTCTCTCTCTCTCTCTCTCTCTCTCTCTCTCTCTCTCTCTCTCTCTCTCTCTCTCTCTCTCTCTCTCTCTCTCTCAAGGCGGTAGGCGGCAGTGAAGTGCAAGAAGCAGAGTCGTGTTCGCCGCCTCACTTATACTCGTGTGTGTGTGTGTGTGTGTGTGTGTGTGTGTGTGTGTGTGTGTGTGTGTGTGTGTGTTTGAAGTAAAGGGTGCGACAAGGATGGCAGGAATGGCGTGGGAAGGGAAGGGAAGAGAAGGGAGAGGAAGGGAAGAGAAGGGAGGGGAAGGGAAGGGAAGGGAGAGTGTAGGAAGAAGGGAGGAAGGGCGTGAGGCAGCGGCAAAGCGAGGAATGGAAAGGGAAGGCTAAAAGGAGGAGGAGGAGGAGGAGGAGGAAGAGTAGAAGAGGAGGGGAAGCAGGAGGGGGAGGAGGAGGAGGTAGGGTCAGTGTAGGAGGAGGAGGAGGAGAAGGAGGAGGGAGGCAGGCAGGCTGGCGGCGGCGCACCCATGCAGAGAGGTAGAACTGATGAAGTTTGGCTCCGTGGATGAGATTCGGCTGATTGCGTTAGCGGAGGAATTTGGTTTTCTGAATCCGACACAGCTCGCCGCGCCGCCGACCCTTTACTGCGAGGCTCCAACTCTTTCGCCCGACCAACCCTCGGCGACCTCTTTCCTATTCCGTCACTCCTACTCCGACCCGCTGTGCTAAAGGACCTTATGGCAACCTTCTCTTCTTCGCCTCCCTCTTAACCACTAGTTCTTTCCTGTAACTCTATCGCCCGACCAACCCTCGCTAACCTCTTTCTTTTTTTTCTGTCACTGCAACTCACTGCACTGTCAACTCGCAAAGCCCATGGAAGCAACTATCTCCAACCTTCTATTATTTGCATCACTATCCACCGTCAGCCCTTTGCATCAACTCCTTGCCCGATCATCCTTCGCCATCCTCTTTCTTCTTGCCCCCATCACTACCAGTCACCCTCTGTCAACATACGCTACCCCATCACCCATCACTCTCTTTCAACACCGACCGACCTTTTCCTTCTCTCTTGCTTCCTCCTCCTCCACTTCAAGTTAGCTCCCCATCACTACCCATTTCCCCTTCCTAACCTCATTCACTGCACCCCTTCCGCCTTTCCTCTTCCCTTCCCTCCCCTCCCTTCACTCACGTCCCGTCCCGAGGCAGCGTTTTGGGTAAAGGCCTCGAGAGCTGGAAGCGAAAACATCTAAATAAATAACATTCACCTTTACGCCCTCTCTCACTCACTCCCCCACTCCACCCCAACACACACACACACACACACACACACACACACACACACACACACTGAAGCCCCCTTTCCAAGTATCCGATCAAATTTGGACGCAGCGCCTTTGATGTTGTGGCTGCGCTGATTTATTATTCACAATGTCGCAGGAAAGCCGCGTTTGAGGAGCTGCCGGGCCAAGGTGACGGAGGGACTGGAAGGCTGAGGGTGGTGGTGGTGGCGGTGGTGGTGGTGTGTGTGTGTGTGTGTGGAAGGGGGAGTGGAGAATGAGGGTGGTGGAGGCGGTGGTAGTTGTAGGAGGAGGAGGAGGAGGAACACAAAGGGAACACAAAGGAAGAACAAACAACAGAAGACCTGCTGGTTCTTACGAGGCTGTTTGTGACAAGCTACACTAACTATCTAATCAAAGGTGGAAGATGAAGGACAGCGAATGGAAGATGAAGGAGGAGGAGGAGGAGGAGGAGGAAAAGTGTAGTTATCGTAGTTATCGTAGTAGTAGTAGTAGTAGTAGTAGTAGTAGTAGTAGTAGTAGTAGTAGTACTTGGTCCACAAATTCAATTACCAACGAGGAATAGATGACGAATGAGAGGAAGAAAGGAGATGAAGGAAGAAAAGAATGAAGAAAACAATGAAGGAATTAAGGATGTGTAAACGAAAAAGAAAGAAAAGGAGAGAAAGAAGTAGAGTAAGCAAGCAAGGAAGTGAATAAATAGGCAAGGAAATAAAAAAAAAAAAATGAGGGAAGCAAGAGAGCAAGGAAAAAAAAAAATAAAGAAAAGAAAGCCAGGAATAAGAATCTCGACTAGTTGCTTTGTTGCCAGTCCTTCCCCCCCCCACCCCCCCCTCCACCACCACTATCCCCTACCACATCCCTCCCACCACCCCCCACTACCAGCAAACTGAGTGTAGTATAAGCCACGGGGAAGGGAAGGGGGGGGCGTGCGCGGCGTATTTCTATGCATTTCAACCAAGGCGCCCTGAGCAATGCATATAAGTCTCGTGTGTGTGTGTGTGTGTGTGTGTGTGTGTGTGTGTGTGTGTGTGTGTTGGCGTAGGTGTGCGTGGGAATGTTTTAATTAGGAATACCTGTCATTGTGTATGTGTGTGTGTATGTACGTGGGTGTGCTGGGGTAGGTGTGTGTGGGAGTTTGGAAAAGGAAGAGAGAAAAAAAAACAAAAAACAAGAGAGCAAACGATTGCGAAAGAGAGAGAGAGAGACACAGAATTAAACAGGGCCAGAAAATGACTCTTTGGTGTCTCTCTCTCCCTCGTCCGAATAAAAACAGAGAGAGTGAGTGAGTAAGTCAGCTGCGATGATGACCGAAAAGAGATAATGGAGGAATAACCAACGATGGTCCAGTGATTACCATATTCAGGAGAGAGAGAGAGAGAGGGGGACAGGAGAGGGTGGAGAGAGGAGAGAAGAGGCTGTGTTCAAGAGTAGAGACAGAGGGATTACGTGAAGTTGAGAGAGAGAGAGAGAGAGAGAGAGAGAGAGAGAGAGAAACTACTCGACCACTCCTTAAAGGTACATGGCTTTCTTCCTTAAAGGCACATGGTATTCTAACTATTTCCTGCCGGAGGGAGAGGTGACTGGGGAGGAGCCTTCATCTATTCTGTCCTGTCTTACCACACGTAGATCACTAGTAGTAGCGGTAGTAAACAGACACCCTCGCCATAGACAGACAGGTCTTCTGGTGTCTGTTCTTCCTATGTATTCCTATGTATTCCTCTTCCTCCCCTAATTCTACAAATCCACCCTTCACACCAACCGGTCTCCAGACTCACTTCCTCCCCCAACACATACACATACTTTCAGCCCGCCACACACATACACAGATGCCTCCTACACCCCTACCTCACATCCCTTCACCCCTCCCCAGCACGTAACCTAATCCCCACACACTTAACGTCGCCCCCCATCCATACACCCCTCAACATACCTTCAGCACCATCCCACAAACACGAACACCTCCCACCACAAACACAAACACATGTATCTCTCTCCTATTCCCCTTCCTCCCCATACCCGCCCCTTCCTCTACTCCCCATCCTTACACCCCCAAACCTAAGGGCTATACCCCACCCCAGCCTCTCATCCCTACCCGGGCTCTTTACCTTCAGCCGTATAGCATCAATCTCCTCGGGCTCGCTGGATCCCTTGTCATTGACGGCCGTGATGGTGATGAGGTAGTCCTGCCCCGGCGTGAGGCCCTCCACGTGGAACCTCGGCTCGCGTTCCCTCAGCGTCGCCAGGAGGATGTGCTTGGGCGAGGCGAAGACCCTGGCGACGAAGTACTGCGGTAGCCCTCCGTCATTGCCCGGCGTGCAGCCCACCTCCAGGGTCCCCACTGTCAGGTTAACCAGCTTGCAGTTACCCACTCGCTCCGGGGGGCCTGGGGGAAGAGATGCTGGAGATAAAGTGAGGATGAGGATGAGGAAGAGGAGGAAAAGGAGGAGGAGGAGATGTTTTGGTGAGTGAGATGAGTTGAGGGAGATGAGGGGTGAGTGAGGGGGAGGTGGAGGAGGAGGAGGAGATAAAATGAGGAGTAGTGAGATCGGAAGAGAAGGAGGAGGTGAGATAAAAAGCGGAAGAAGAGGAGAAGGAAGAGAATGAGGAATAAGTGGAGGAGTAAAAGAGGAATAGAGGAAAAGCGGGAGGAGGAGGAAGAGGAGAAAAAGCAAAATAAGGAAGAAGAAAAGAAGAAGCAACAGGAGGAAGAGGTAAATGAGAAGTACAAAAAAGGAAAAGAGGAAAAGTAAGGGAAGGAAGAACAGGAGAAATACACGAAAAAAAGAAGTGGAGGAGGAGGAGGAGGAGGAGGAGTGAGTGGGTCGTATAGTGTGGAACTGGTCAGTCCTAATTGGCTTACGTGTGTTTTTAAAGTTAAAGAGCGTGTGTTTGAAAGTTAGAGAAACCAATACGCGAATTAACATACAGACAGCAACTCACTACACCACCTGACACACACACACACACACACACACACACACACACACACCTTTACCCCCTTCCTTTCCACCTCATCTCTTCCTCTATACTTCGCTCCATCTCCTTTTACACACACACACACACACACACACACACACACACGCACACATACTCTTCACCCCCCCCCCCCACATCCTCCATACACACACTTACCCGCCTCCACCACGGTAAAGCGGCAAGGGTCGGCCTGAGTCCCCACGATGTTGGTCGCCCAGCAAGACAGCGTACCGTAGTCCCGCGCCGACCTGCACCGGAGTAAGCAAGGGGGAGACGAGGGTTAGAAAAAGGAAGGTCGTGAAAAAGTATAAACGTGTGTAAAAATGACTAACTTTATTTGGTATGAAAGTTTTTAATATGATTTTTTTTCTGTGTTTCTTAATTTATTTTCATTCATTCACTATCCATATTTTTTTCTTATTCCTTTTTAAATGTAAATGTTTAAAAATGACTCTTGTGGTATACTATTCCTACTACTATTACTACCTTTACTTGCTATGATAGTTTTTAATTTGATTTTTTTTCTGTGTTTCTTAATTTATTTTCATTCATTCACTATCCATATTTTTTTCTTATTCATTTTTAAATATAATTGTTTAAAAATGACTCTTGTGGTATACTATTCCTACTACTATTACTACCTTTACTTGCTATGATGTTTTTAATTTGATATTTTTCTGTATTTTTTAATTTATTTTCATTCATTTACCATCTATATTTTTTCTTATTTCTTTTTAAATATAAATGTTTAAAAATGACTCTTGTGGTATACTATTCCTACTACTATTGCTACCTTTATTTGCTATGATGTTTTTAATTTGATATATTTCTGTATTTTTAAATTTATTTTCATTCATTCACTATCCATATTTTTTTCTTATTCATTTTTAAATATAATTGTTTAAAAATGACTCTTGTGGTATACTATTCCTACTACTATTACTACCTTTACTTGCTATGATGTTTTTAATTTGATATTTTTCTGTATTTTTTAATTTATTTTCATTCCTCTACCAATCATATTTTTTCTTATTTTTTTTTACCCTTCAACGTACACTCTTTTTTTTATTGTTGTTTGAGGTTTTAATTTGTTCCTTGCTTAGTTTCCCGTTTCTTGCATCTCCTTTGAATCATCATTTTGTCTCCTTTATTCGCCATTTATCACTTTTTTTTATGTTTCTTCCTCTTTAATTCTCTTTTTTCGTCTCCCAATTCTCTCCTCTTTTATATCGTACGCTTTTCTCTTTTTTTCTCTCCTCTCTTTTTCCTCCCTGCCTTGATTACTCTTAGGCCTGCAGCTTTTTTCCTCACTATTTTTTCCCCACTATTTTTTTCCTGTTTTTTCCTCCTCTATGCAGATTTAATTTTCTTTTATATATTTTTTTCCACTCCACCTGCATCTTTATAATTAGTTTTTTTTTTTGCAGAAGCCTCTCTCTCTCTCTCTCTCTCTCTCTCTCTCTCTCTCTCTCTCTCTCTCTCTCTCTCTCTCTCTCTCTCTCTCTCTCTCTCTCTTTTCTTTAACTTTTCTTTTATCAGTGTATTCTTTTCCTTCCTTTCTTTATTCTCTTTTCATCTACTTTCCTTTCTTTATAATTTTTTGCATTTTCATTCGAATCTCTCTCTCTCTCTCTCTCTCTCTCTCTCTCTCTCTCTCTCTCTCTCTCTCTCTCTCTCTCTCTCTCTCTCTCTCTCTCTCTCTCTCTCTCTCTCTCTCTTATTGCTTCGTCTTTCACTGCCTTCCTGTCCACTACATCTCTCTTCCTTTTCCTCCTTTCCTTCCTTTCTTTCTCCTCTTCCTTGTTCTCCCTCCTTCCCTTCCTTCCCCCTGTCTCATGTATTTCTCTTTACTGTCTTTCTTTCTTTCTTATTATTCCCCGTTTACTATTCTCTATTCTCTCCCTCGCGCGTTTTCTCTTCTTTCCTTTCTTCCTCCCTCGCTTCTTCTTCTCTCCCTCCTTCCTTAATTTTCTCTCCTGTCTATTCCCTCGCGTTCCTCCACACCCTTTTATTTTCCTTACCTGATTCTCGTCTTCTAAAACCTCTTCTTCCTCTCCCTTATCCAATCATCATCATCATCATCATTATCATACCCAATTAACATATATGTGTGTTGAATATGTATAGAAATGTGAACGTCCAAAGTCATTAATGAGGTATAACTAATTGATAATAATATAATCCTTTGGAAAGCACTAATTACAGAGAGAGATGGAGAGTAATTGCGTGTGTGTATGGAATGGTTTTAATTAATAGTTCTGTCTACCCTTCAAGTCTTGGTTTTCTCTCACACCCCAAATTTCACCTGAACGAACACTGCACAACTATTTTTCACACACAGACAAAATCATCCCTTCGTATATGATCCTCCTTACCTACCCACTCCTATTCTTCCTCTTCAGCCTTGTCGAATTCAAGCTAACCTGACCTTCCTCCTTCTTTTCCCCTTCAAACCATTCTTCCCTTTCCTATAGACAAAATCATCCCTTCGCACATTATCCTCCCGACTACCCAGACTCATTCTTCCTCGATAGCTTTGTCTAAATCAAGCTAAACTGACCTCCTATTCAACACATGCATGCCCCCATAACTGACCTACTTCTTTTTTCTCATACACTAAAACCTTTTCTAAATACCTTCCTCATCTCTTAACTTACCCCCAAATTACTGGAAACCTTTCTAAATAAAATGCTACTCATACTCGTCCCTATTCTTACTCCCAACACTACACTCATTTCTGCAACCCCTAAAGAACGCTCTAATGCTACACTCGTCTATATTTTTCCCCAACACAATGAGCGTCTTCTAAAAACCACATTCATTCCTTATCATCCCCTTAAGAATGCTCTCATGGTTACACTCGTTCCTATACTTATCAACACAATGGAAGGCACCCTGAGAACTACGTCCATTCATTACGCTAACTATTGTCCCTAACACACAATAATAGTCCTCCTAAGAACCAAATATATTCCTACACCTTAACACACTGACCCCGCCATTGAGACCACCCTACAGACACCAATGGCCGGACACTCGCCTCGGGGTGTAGTCCAGGAAGCTGTGTCCCTTCGTCACCTGGACGCGGTGCCCCTCGACCTCCACGGTGTCGAGGGTGTTGTTGAAGAACCACGTGAAGCGCAGGTTCTCGTCGGGCTGGGCGTCCACCCGGCACGTAAGGCGGACGTCCTCGCCCTCCGCCACCGCCACCGTCTGCGGCCCGTCCCTGCACACCGGCAAGTCTAAAGGGGAGGGACGGAGGGTGGTTGAAGGTGAGTAGAGGAAAAGGTGTGTGAAGGAGGAGTACTTGTATGGGTGAGTAAAGGAAGAGGAGGGTAGAGACGGTTATATTAAGAGGGGATGGATGGATAAGGGGGAGTTATGGATGAGTACAGGTAGAAGTTTGTATTAGTGAGAAGTATTTGTATGGGTGAGTGGAGGAAGAGAAGGGTAGAGATGGTTGTCTTTGAAGGAGGAAGGGATAGAAATGGTTGTCTTAGAAAGGGAGAGGTAGAGAAAAGGTGGTCTGTGTAGATATAGATGAGTAGGGGAAGGGAGACTAGAGTTGGTTGCCTTAGGATGAGAGAGGTATAGAAATAGCTATCTTAGGAGGAGAGAGGAAGATAAATGTCGGTTAGTATGGGTGGGTATTGCAAGAAAGGGAAGGAGAGAAGGGGTTTGTTTGTAGGAACATGTATACCAGCACCCATTTTCTGCAACTCCCTCCCGACCCCCCCACTAACCACACACTCACATTAACATCGTACGGGGAGCAACACCACACAGCCTGAAACACAATCCCTCACTCACGCAACAACCCACCCACACACACTCACAGTCCCACAGGTATTCACACAGTATAAATACCTCCCCCCACTCCCCCTCTCACCCACAAAATAATTCAGCCCCACACACCCACACCGAAAACGTATGACCCTGAAATCCCACACTTACACCTACGCACATTCAAGCTCATTTCAAGCGTGGGACAGGTCAGTTGCTTGCATAGATAACATACCTGACTCCGTGAATAACCCAGCCAGCCATTCAGTCCTCACAGGCTCACACACTCACATCTCACCTTACTCCTCTTTCTATCCACTCACCCATCCGCCCACAAATCCACTCCACATCCAGACTCTCTGACCATAAACCCTGCACTAACAAAGAGTCAAGAATCACTTCCGTCATATAAGGAATGGCAAAGCTTAGGTAACACAATTTGCATTCATCAACCACATACATACACTTCTTCATTCCTCCTAACCCACACCCGATAATTTTAACCCCCTAAATACTACGCCCACACCCAGAGCCATGCCCACTCATACAGACATTTACTTCAATAATAGTAGAAAAAAAAGACATTCACAAGCCCACTGACTCTTCCCACTCACAACTTGTAACCTCCAAGCTCTCACCCACACAAACACCCACGCCCAATCATACAACTACAAGCACTTCAATAGTAGAACAGAGGCATCCACACTCACAACTTTCAATCCTCAAGCCAACACTCACACTCACTCATACAGGCATTGCACAAGTAGAATAGAGGCACCCCCCCCTAGCTCCTCCCCACCCACACTCACGCCCACATATAGGTATTTCAATAGTAGAACAAAGGGATCCATGCACCCTCTAGTTGTTCCCCATTTAAACCTACTCTTACTCATATTTAAGTTTCTTCAGATATTTCTATTTGTTTCCGCCCTCCTGTGTTTTTTTTCCTTCTTGTTCGTTTTTTGTTTGCTATTATTTTTCTCTTCTTCTTCACGTTCCAATTTTCTTCCTAATATTTTTTGTTTTGTTCCCCCCTCCACCTCCCCCAGCCACTCACAGCGTATGGAGAGCGGCACCACGTTGCTGACGGTAGTGCCGAGGGCGTTGCCGGCGGTGCAGGTATAGTTGCCGGCGGAGGTGCGGCGGACCATCTGAAGGACCAGGTTCCTCTGCGACACGATGATGCCCGCCTTCATGTCCTGGAGCACCTCAAGGTCCTGGGGGAGAGGAGAAAGGGTATTTAGGGGGAAACTCTTGCAGAAATAACAAAAAATGAACCACAATTGTTTAACTACGTAGAAGTAATGACTACCTATGAATATCTTTTTATGGCATGTAAGGAGGCAGATTAAAGGCTAAACAGAATCTTAAGACTTTGAGCGCGAAGGTGAAGAGGGAACATTAGGAAAAACTCTTAAAGGAATAGCAACAGTAGGAACCACGGTCTTATCCAACCCAACCTGATCTTAACCTAGACCAACCATACCTTACTTCAACGCTTAACCATGAGAACCGTAACCTAACCTAACCTAGACTAACCATACCTTACTTCAACGCTTAACCATAAGAACCGTAACCTAACCTAACCTAGACTAACCATACCTTACTTCAACGCTTAACCATGAGAACCGTAACCTAACCTAACCTAGACCAACCATACCTTACTTCAACGCTTAACCATAAGAGCCATAACCTAACCTAACCATACCTTACTTCAACGCTTAACCATAAGTACCATAACCTAACCTAACCTAGATTAACCATACCTTACTTCAACGCTTAACCATAAGAGCCATAACCTAACCTAACCATAACTTACTTCAACGCTTAACCATAAGAGCCATAACCTAACCTAACCATAACTTACTTCAACGCTTAACCATAAGTACCATAACCTAACCTAACCTAGACCAACCATACCTTACTTCAACGCTTAACCATAAGTACCATAACCTAACCTAACAATAACTTACTTCAACGCTTAACCATAAGTACCATAACCAAACCTAACCTAGACCAACCATACCTTACTTCAACGCTTAACCATAAGTACCATAACCAAACCTAACCTAGACCAACCATACCTTACTTCAACACTAAACCATAAGAACCATAACCTAACCTAATTTTACCCCCAAAATCACTTAAGAACTTCAACTCCCGAAATAACATAACTACTTAAAACTGAGGGGTGGCCGACCATATTGTTTGTGTTGATGATGGTGGTGGTGGTGGTGGTGATAGTGGTGGTGGTGATGGTGTATAATAGTTGTTGTTAGTGGTGGTGTTTGCATAAGATTTTTCCTTTTCTTTAGTCCTTTGTGAAAATTAAGGGAGCGGAAGAAGATAGGAGAAAGGAAAGCCAGATAGGAAAAAGGAAGAGAAAGAGGAAGGGAAATGAGGAAGCGAGGTGAAGCGAGGAGAGGACAGGAGAGGTTACGAGTGGTGTTGGTGGTGATGGTGAGGGTGGTGTTGGTGGTGGTGGTGAGGGTGGTGGTGGTGGTGGTGGTGGTGATAAATTTTATAAGGGCAGGGAGAATGTTCCTTAATTCTCTCCTTTTTTTTCTTCTTTTATTTTCTCTCTCCTGCGGTTCAAGGGTTTACGTGTATACGAGAGGATTGGTGGTGGTGGTGATGGGTGGTGGTGGTGGTGGTGATGATGGGTGGTGGTGGTGGTGGTGTTGAGTACAGAAAGGGCATGTTTTTTATATTTTTATTTTTATTCCCACGAGAAACTAGCAGAGAGAGAGAGAGAGAGAGAGAGAGAGAGGAGAGTAACAAAGAAGGTAGAAGGTGTGAAGAAGAGATTAAAAGAGGAGGAGGAGGAGAAGGAGGAGAATAGCCATAGTGCGGAAGAGAATATGGACAAAGGCTACAGCATGGAGGAGGAGGAGGAGGAGGAGGAGGAGGAGGAAGAAGAAGAGGAAGAGGAGGAAGATGAGGAGAATGCCTATGGTCTGCTCATAAACCGTGAAGAAGTAGGGTAAGAAGAATAGCTATTGTAGAGAGGAGGAGGAGGAGGAGGAGGAGGAGCACGATAAAGAGAATGGGTATAACATGGAGGAGGAAGACAAGGAGGAGGAGGAGGAGGAGGAGGAGGAGGAGGAGGAGGAGGAGGGTATCTATAGAGTGGTCCTAAGCCGTGAAGCTCAGTAAGGGAGGAGGAGGAGGAGGAGGAGGAGGGTATCTATGGGGCCTTTTCTGACCCTTTAAAGACCTTACCTGAATCCCACCTGGACCCCCTCCCCTCTCCCTTCTCCCCCCCCCCCATCAGAGTAAACACACACACACACACACACACACACACACACACACACACACACACACACACACACACACACACACTTCCTTCCTTTCCCTTCCATTACCTTCCCCAACATTTTCTTTTTCTTGCCTCGCTTTTTCCTTTTCCTTTCATTTATTTTGCTGAGTTTTCTTGTTTTCCTTTTCTTTCTTTCTTTCTGTCTGTTTGGTTTTCTTTCTTTCGTTTTTCCTTCCTTCCTTCCTTCTTTCCTTTCCTTCCTCTCACTCCCTTTCCTTCCTTCTCTTCCCCTGGCTTACCTAATCTAACCTAACCTTTTTCTTTCCTTTCCTTCTCTTCCCTTTCCTTATTCCTTCTCTTTTCCTTACCTTCCTTCCTTCCTTCCTTCCTTCCTTCCTTTCTTTCTTTCTTTCTTTCTTTCTTTCTTTCTTCCTTCCTTCTTTCCTTTCTCTCCCTTCCTTTCCTTTCCCATCCCTTAACCTAATCTAACCTTCCCTTTCCTTTCCCTCTCTTCCCTTTCCTTATCCCTTCTCTTTTCCTTACCTTCCTTCCTTTCTCCATCCCTCCCTACCTCCTTCCTTCCTTCCACTCCTCCTTTCCTTCCTTCCACTCCTCCTCTCCTTCCTTCCTTCCTTCCTTCAGCTTTACGTTCCTTCAATTCAAGTTACAGACTCGTGCGTGGGTTGTTGCTTGCTGCTGTGCATTGCCGGAGGAAGTGCAGAAATGGCTAGTCGGTTTAGCATATATCTATTCATTCTTATTTTTCGTCTCCTAAATTCAAGGCGCACTTCAGATCTCTTCCTCCTCCTCTTCCTCCTCCTCCTCTTCTTCCTCCTCCTCCTCCTCCCCCTCCTCCACTTCCCGAGCCTAGAAATAACGGAGTTGCTCGGGGCTTATGCTTCTCAAGGCGGGGGAAGGAAAATGAAAGAAAAATAGAGGCTTGGATAAGGTAAGGCGAGGTAAGGTAAGGTAAGGGAAGGGAAGGTATGGTAAGGAAGGGAAGGTAAGGTAAGGTAAGGTAAGGTAAGGTAAGGAAGGGAAGGTAAGGTAAGGCAAGGTAAGGTAAGGTAAGGGAAGCGTAGGAAAGGTAAGGTAATGATTTAGAAAGACTAGAAAAAAGAGAGAGAGAGAGAAAGGTACACATTGGCTCCAACATATGTATATTTTATGAACCCTTCACGTACCTGGCTAAAAAATAGAACGGAAAGTGCAACAGGGTGGAAGGAAGAGGAGGAGGAGGAGGTGGAGAAAGAAAAATGAGAGGATAGGAATAGGAGGAGGAGAAAGAGACGTAGTAGTAGTAGTAGTAGTAGTAGTAGTAGTAGTAGTAGTAGGAGGAGGAGGAGGAGGAGGAGGAGGAGAAAGAAAAATGAGAGGATAGGAATAGGAGGAGGAGAAAGAGTCGTAGCAGTAGTAGTAGTAGTAGTAGTAGTAGTAGTAGTAGTAGGAGGAGGAGGAGGAGGAGGAGGAAGAAAGATGAGAATGAGAAGAGAAAAAATAGTGGTAGAAAGAAGAAAATACAAAATAATGGAAGAAGATGAAGAGTAGAATATCTGAAGAAAAAGGAGAAATCTGTGATAAAATGGAAAAAAATAAATGAAGATATGAATGAAGAAATGAAATGAAGAGGAAAAATACTTGAATGACTTAGAGAAATGAAATCAAATGCCAAAAAAAAAAAAAATTACTAAGCTGCTCCATAAGACACAGCAAACACCACCACTATCACCCCCACCCCTCCACAGACGTACCTACATACATACATTTTCCGCCTCATCATTTTTTCCCCTTTATTTACTCAATCTCGTGTGCGTTGTAATCTTCCGCTTGTTTAAACACGGGAGAATCGGCGGGAAACATACTCGTGACGTCACTTCATCGCCCCGCCTCTGCCCGTCCGTGAAAGCAACCATTCGTGCGTTATATAAAAAGACAATAAGAGTGAAAAAGAGGGAAAGTAAGACCAATGAGAAAAAAATTATATAGAAAAAAATTGAGGATAAAATTAACCTAACCTAACCGAACCTAACCTATATCTCCCACTCTTTTTCTGTTGTTCATTGATGATCTTCTTTCCAAAACGAACTGTCCTATCCATTCCTACGCCGATGATTCCACTCTGCATTATTCAACTTCTTTTAATAGAAGACCCACCCTTCAGGAACTTAACGACTCAAGGCTGGAGGCTGCAGAACGCTTAGCCTCAGACCTTACTATTATTTCCGATTGGGGCAAGAAGAACCTGGTGTCCTTCAACGCCTCAAAAACACAGTTTCTCCACCTATCCACTCGACACAATCTTCTATTCTTTGACAACACCCAGCTATCACCTTCCTCAACACTAAACATCCTCGGTCTATCCTTAACTCAAAATCTCAACTGGAAACTTCTCATCTCTTACTAAATCAGCTTCCTCGAGGCTGGGCGTTCTGTACCGTCTCCGCCAGTTCTTCTCCCTGCACAGTTGCTGTCCATATACAGGGCCTTGTCCGCCCTCGTATGGAGTATGCATCTCATGTGGGGGCTCCTCACAGCTCTTCTGGACAGTCTCATCAGCTCTCCTCCTCATACTGATAGTCTTCTACCTCTTAAATTGTTAACCAGCATCTTCACTCTTTCATCCCTCACACTGGTAAACTCTGGAACAATCTTCCTTCATCTGTATTTCCTCCTGCCTACGACTTGAACTCTTTCAAGAGGAGGGTATCACCTCTTTGGATTCTTTTTAGGTTTTTATTTATTAATGTTTACTTTTTGTGAAAAAAAATATCTGTGACTTAATCTAACCTAACCTGACCCTATATCTGTGACTTAATCTAACCTAACCTGACCCTATTTCTGTGACTTAATCTAACCTAACCTGACCCTTTTTCTGTGACTTAATCTAACCTAACCTGACCCTATATCTGTGACTTAATCTAACCTAACCTGACCCTATTTCTGTGACTTAATCTAAGAATGAAATTGGGAAAGAAATCAAAAGGAAAATAATAAGAAAAAAGAATGGAGATAAGTATATGGAAAACAAAACAAAAACAAAAAATATACAAATGACAAACACAATAAGAGAAAAAAGAAGAGGAAGAATACTGGAATGATGATGATGATGGTGATAACGGAGAAGGAGGAGGAGGAGGAGGAAGAAAAAAGAAAGAGAAACCAGAGAAGAAGGAAATATGAATAAAAGAATGAAATTGGGAAAAAAATCAGAGAAAAAAACAAGAAAAAAATGAAGATAAATATATGAAAAAAAATATATAAGGGAAGAATACTGAAAAGATGATGATGCTGATGATGATAACAGAGGAAGAGGAGGAGGAGGAGGAGGAGGAGGAGGAAGAGGAAAAAAGAAAGAGAAACCAGAGGCGGAGAAGGAATTATGAATAAAACAAAATAGCAAAAAATCAACAAATGCAAATGTTGGACGAGGAGAATAGAAAGAGACAATGATCAAAGACAGGCAAGGAAAGTGGGAGTCGATGAGGGAGAAAACTCTTCGTAAAAGGAAAGAAATGAGGAGGAGGAGGAGGAGGAGGAGGAGGAGGAGGAAGAGAAAAAGTTGGAAAAGGAGGAGGAGGAGGAGGAGGAGGAAGAGAAAAAGTTGGAAAAGGAGGAAAAGGAGGAGGAGGAAGAGAAAAAGTTGAATAGCGACAATAATAATAATAATAATAATAATAATAATAATAATAATAATAATAATAATAATAATAATAATAATAATAATAATAATAATAATAATGAGGAGAAAAAATAAGATGAAGAAGAAAAAGAAGAACTAAAAGAAAAGAATATAAAAAAAAGGAGAAGAAAACACTAATACTAATACTAATAATAACAAGAAGAGGAAGAAGAAGACGTAAGAAAAAATAATAGCAATGATAAGAACAGGATAATAATAATAATAATAGGAATAATATGCAAAATAAGAAAACAAGTTAAACGTGGATCCAAATCTCCGTAGAGTTTACCGCAAATACAAAACCGGAATAAGAAACCGCAACAAATATATCGGCAAAAGTACTTATCTCTTTTCACTCCCTAATAACGATACTCGGCGGAATTCCTCTCGCTTTGAAGACGGAGAAAATCTTACGCGAATGAAATATTTAAAAACGCAAGCCGTGTCGAATAATTTATAAACTAAAGGCGAGGGGTTTAAGAGCTTTCCGGCGCTTCCGATATGCAGTGCGCCACTCAGGGACTCATATGCGGCTTATGAATATGCTACGTAGCTATATATCATTCTTTATGCCTTCAAATTTAGCCAAGCATGTCGTTATTTTGTTGTTATTGTTGTTATTGATTGTAAAGTTGTTTTTTGTTGTTATTGTTATATTGTTGCTGTTGTTGTTCTGGATCTAGAGTTGGTATGTTTTTTTTTTATATCGTTTTCTATGTATTTTTTCATATTTTTTTCCTCCTCTTTTTTTTCCATATTATTTCCTTCTTGTTTTTTTTATATAATTTCCTAATCTTTTCGTTTTTACTTCTTTCTTTTCTTCTTGTCATTTGCATTTCGTTCTTGGTTTCGTCTTCTATATCACTTAGTCTCATCGTTTTTTTGCTTCCTCTCTTTTGTCATTTATATATCTTCCCTTTCGTCTTCATTTTCATTTACATCTAGTCATCTACCTCCTCCCTTCACCTTCTCATTTCTACTTCTTGGTGTTGTTCCTTTCCCGCTGCTCAAATTCCCTTTATAAACAGCCTTCTACATTTTCCTTCTCTTCGCATTTTCCTCCTTGTCTTCGTTTTCCTTTCGTTTTCAAGTCATCCAACCTTTTTCCTCCTTGTTGTTCCTTTTTATAAACACCCAAACACGCCACGATTCTACATTTTTCTCTTCTCTCATTTTTCCTCCTTGTCTTCGTTTTCCTTTCTTTTTCAAGTCATCAAAACTTTTACCTTTAGCCTTCTCCCTACTCCTCCTTGTTGTTCCTTTCCCCGCTGTTCCACTTTCCTTTATAAACAGCCTTCTACATTTTCCTTCTCTTCGCATTTTCCTCCTTGTCTTCGTTTTCCTTTCGTTTTCAAGTCATCCAACCTTTTCCCTTTAGCCTTCTCCCTACTCCTCCTTGTTGTTCCTTTCCCCGCTGCTCCACTTTCCTTTATAAACACCCAAACACGCCACGGATTCTACATTTTTCCTTCTCTTCGCATTTTCCTCCTTGTCTTCGTTTTCCTTTCGTTTTCAAGTCATCCAACCTTTTCCCTTTAGCCTTCTCCCTACTCCTCCTTGTTGTTCCTTTCCCCGCTGCTCCACTTTCCTTTATAAACAGCCAAACACGCCACACTATTGATCACGCTTTTCTTCACGGGCCGCCACACAAAAGCCCCGCCTCAGCCGCCCGTCCAGCAGGCTTAAGCTAAGAGGCACCGCTGCTCCCCGCTCCCCGCCGCCACCTCACGACGCCGCGCATTATGCATTCTGCTCAGACGCGGGATGAGACCTCGGCCGCAGCATCCATCACAGGGATCACCTCGGCCTGTCACTCTACATCACAACCTTTTCAGCCGCTGACTTATCCCACCCTCCCTCTTTCCCTCCCTCTCTTTCTTGGCCCGTCTCTCTACCTCCCTACCTCCTCCTTATTAATCTTTTTGGTGTTTCTACCCATCTACCTACTTTCACTATATCTTTTTCTCCTTTCTTAATCTTCCTGTGTTCTTCTTTCTTTCTATCTTTCTCTCTTGTTTCTAAATCCAGCCATCCTCCTCCTTCTCTCTCTCTATCTGCTTCTCTCCTTTATTAATCTACCTTTCTTCTTATCTACCTCTCTTCTTTCTTAACCCATCAACCAACCTGCCCGCTCCTCCTTCTTTCAACCAACCGCTCCTGGCTTCTCCTTTCTTCCTGCTCCATATCCTGAACCTCCCTTCCTTATCTCCATCTCTCTACCTTGTCTTATACTTATTTCCATGTGACCTTTCTTTCCCTTATGGTCATCCCCAACTGCTAATTCCCTTCCTGATCCCATTCTTTCTCCTTAAATCAATAACTCCTATAATTCTTGCCTATTTCC